>NC_142937.1:65146474-65296474 GCF_046866305.1 Octopus bimaculoides | reverse complement strand
CCACCACCACATGCTACACCACACTACACATCACATCACACCACCCCTCACACACTAGCACTAACCACTTCCCAGCACCCACACCACACCACACCAATCTATCTATCTATCTATATATTATAGCCTCAGCCAGACCAAAGCCTTGTCAGAGGATTTCATACACAAAAACTGAAAGAAGACTGTCGTATATATATGTATATTTGTATGTGTGTGTGTCTGTAACCCCACCATTGCTTGACAACCGATTTTGCTATGTTTACATCCCCATAACTTAGTGGTTCAGTAAAAGGGACTGAGAAAATAAGTACTAGGCTTGCAAAGAATAAGTGCTAGAGTCAGTTTATCCGAGTAAAGGTGGTGCTCCAGCATGGCTGCAGTTAAATGACTGAAACAAGTAAAAGAAAAGAAAGAATAAGAAGAAAGAATATGCACATACATACACATCTTTTAACTATTCCATTCATCAGACTGCAGCAATGCTGGGGCACTACCTTGAAGGGTTTAGTCAAGTAAATCAACAACAGTATTTAGTTTTTAAATCTGATACCCACTTCATCAATTTCTTTTGCCAAATTGCTAAGTTATGGGGTCATAAACAAACCAACACTGGTTGTTAATCAGTGATGAAGGATAAACACAGTTTGTTGAGATAGCTTTTCTATGGCTGGGTGCCTTTCCTGTCACCAACCCTCACCTGTTACCATGCAAAATAATAATTCCCTGTAGCCATTTACAAAAGAATGGAGATGAGCAGCATCAATTATATGGTGGTGATACTCATGGTGTCAAGATGAAGTAATACATACATACTAACACACAAAGGAAGCTTTCTGCCAATGGTCTTTGAAGAGTCTCTGAGAGAAGGAAGGAAAAATTACAGTATACAGCTTGCCACAATAGGAATCAACACAACAAGATCAATACATTCACAGACCTGAGAGTAGAAGTGAATGCTTACAATAGAGTGGCCACTGCAAAAGCCACTAAAGGACCAGATGTTGATCTTGCTGCAGACAAACAATATTATGGCTCACCACCCAGGAACTCACATAACTATCTAATAGATTTAGGCAGTTTTCATTGGCTCAATTTCACTGGAAGAGTTTCAGTTGTCCCAAATCAAGAAAGAAGAAAGTTAACTAAGGTGCTGCAGAGTGAAATTGAACCTAACACCATATCATTGTATGATTCAGAAACAAACTTCTCGATCAACAAGCCACAGAAAAATCATAATAGTATTGTATTGTGTTATTAAAATTGAGAGTAAATGATCTGTAAATAATCTGTTTTTAGATTATTTACTTATGAAACACAACCCCTCTCACTCTCTCTATATATATATATCTCTCTCATACACACACACACACACACACACTCATACATACACACTCACACACACATATACACATGCATGCACACACACACATACACAGATGTATAATATACATATATACATATACATACATGCATATATGTGCATATATATATAGATAAATATGTGCACATACATAATATATATCTATGTATATATATATATATATATATATATATATATATATATATACTTATATATATATATGAATATATATGTGCATACACATGTGTATATACACACACACACACACACACATATATATATATGAATATATATGCATGTACAAACATATGCATGTGTACATACATACACACAAACATGTATGTATATGCATATATGTGTGTGTGTGTGTGTGTATGTATATATATGTATACACATACACACATACGCACGCACACACGAGCACGCACACACACACACACACAGAGTACATATAAAATTTTACATAATAATTCATAAAATGGGAAAATATAAAAATATCAATAACATATCTTCTAATTTCATTCTTAGTTTCAATATTTAGACTGAAACAAAATTGAAACCACGAAATACCTCAGGAGCTTTCAACCAATTACAGTCAATATATGTTCACATACATACATATATGCAGACATAAATATGTATGTAAATGTGTATGTACATAAACATGCATATATATATATATATATATGTATATTATACATTAGTAATTTCAACATTAGATTCATATTACCTGGCTTATTGTACATTGAATTTTATAAACAATATAGCTACTTCAAATTAAGAGCATTTGTGCAATCTGGGTGGAACAAACAACACAATGTATTCTTGTTCAAAGTTTCACTTTACTGAGTTTTCTTTTTACCGATCTTAACATTTGCTTCCAATTTACATTGGCAAAATACACATACACGCAGGCGTGGTTGTGTGGTAAGAAGCTTCCATCCCAACTTCTTCTATAGCCTTGGGCTGACCAAAGCTTTGTGAGCAGATTTGTGAGACAGAAACTGAAAAGAAGCATATAGTGTGTCTATATATATATATATATATATATATATATATATATATATATATATATACACAAATACAGTGTACATTTAAACACACAAGAGGCCTCTTATGTGTTTAAATGCACACTGTATTTATATGAATAATATATAGTCTATTGACTAAATTTTACATGCTAGGCCACTGGTAGTAAAAATTTCTAATATTTCTCATTACCCCTGGTATTCATCATCATCATCATCATCATCGTTTAACGTCCGCCTTCCATGCTAGCATGGGTTGGACGATTTAACTGAGGACTGGTGAAACCGGATGGCAACACCAGGCTCCAGTCTGATTTGGCAGAGTTTCTACAGCTGGATGCCCTTCCTAATGCCAACCACTCAGAGAGTGTAGTGGGTGCTTTTACGTGTCACCCGCACGAAAACGGCCACGCTCGAAATGGTGTCTTTTATGTGCCACCCGCACAAGCCAGTCCAGGGGCGCTGGCAACGATCTCGCTCGAAAATCCTACAGGAGCCAGTCAGGCGGTACTGGCAACAGCCACGCTCAAAATGGTGCATCTCATGTGCCACCCGCACAAGAACCAGTCCAGGGGCACTGGCAACGATCTTACTTGGCTTGCCGGGTCTTCTCACGCACAGCACATTTCCAAAGGTCTCGGTCAGTAGTCATCGCCTCGGTGAGGCCCAATGTACGAAGGTCTTGCCTCACCACCTCAGCCCAGGTCTTCCTGGGCCTACCTCTTCCACGGGTTCCCTCAACTGTTAGGGTGTGGCACTTTTTCACGCAGCTATCCTCCTCCATTCTCACCACATGTCCATACCAGCGCAATCGTCTCTCTTGCATGCCACAACTGATGCTTCTAATGTTCAGCTTTTCTCTCAAGATACTTACACTCTGACGGGTATTCACATTGACATTACACATCCAACGGAGCATACTGGCTTCATTCCTTGCGAGCTTACGTATGTCCTCAGCAGTTACAGCCCATATTTCACTGCCATGTAGCATGGTTGTTCGTACGCATGCGTCATACAGTCTGCCTTTTACTCTGAGTGCGAGTCCCTTTGTCGCCAGCAGGGGTAAGAGCTCTCTAAACTTTGCCCAGGCTATTCTTATTCTAGCAGCTACACTTTCAGCGCACCCACCCCCACTACTAACTTGGTCGCCCAGATAGCGGAAGCTATCGACTACCTCTAGTTTTTCACCTGGAATGAGATAGAAGTTGTTTCCTGTTTGTTTGCAGTCTTTATTGCACCTGAACATCTGCCACAAACAAAAACTAACTTGCTAGTTAACCTGCCTTTGATGTTGCTGCACCTCTTATGTGTCCATAGCTTGCACCGGGTACATCTTATAGAGTTACTACCTACTCCTTTTCTACATACTGAGCAGGGCCATCTACCTGAAGGGGTTTGTGTTTTATCTACCTTCCTACTTATTAGGATTTTGGTTTTAGCTAGGTTGACTCTAAGGCCCTTCAATTCTAGACCTTGCTTCCACACCTGAAACTTCTCCTCTAGTTCTGATAGTGACTCCGCAATTAGGGCAAGGTCATCAGCATAGAGGAGCTCCCAGGGGCAACCTGTCTTGAACTCCTCTGTGATTGCCTGGAGGACTATGGTAAATAAGAGGGGGCTGAGGACGGAACCTTGGTGGACCCCTACCTCTACCCGGAATTCATTGCTGTACTCATTTCCAACCCTCACCTTACTGGCAGCATCTTTGTACATGGCTCGCACAGCTCTCACTAACCATTCTTCTATCCCAAGTTTCCTCATTGACCACCAGATAAGGGTATTATTAATTATATATATATTTATAAGTAGTTAAGTCTATGTCTGGTCATAGAGTGACCAATAGTTTTGCATCCACAAAGTGTCAGACTCTAAAGCCAAAGGCAAAAGTAACTCTTCTCCTATGGGAGGCAGAAATCCGTTATGATCATGTGGTCAGTAAGTCACCAAAGAATAAATAATCCAGGGTCAGTGAGGATGGGTTATCTCCCTTAGATTAGTGTTTGTGAACCAAAAAAGGGGACGTGGATTTATCCCTTGGGCTGATTTTAGATGGTAAGGACCCTTGTAGGACTGATTGGAGAATAGGGAATCCCATGCTTGCAGCAGGTAGCATTTGAAATGGATGCAAGGACAGTAAATTTCCTGGCAAGTGTTCTGTGATCCAGGTTTCAGTGAGTTTTTGTGTAGCCAGTATTTGCTCCTGTTAATGTAGGGTCCTGGCTGCTCTAAGACCCTGCATATGATATCGTATGGGTTCCGTTCATCTTTGAGGTCCCACACGTGGCTGAGCAGGGAAGTGACAAATCAACTTTCTGGAATGCTGAAAGAGAACCTGCGGTTGTACAGGTATCGTTTAAAGGTTGTCCCAGATGACTCGATATACTTTCAGGCTTAGGATGTTGGTTGTACTCACATTACTTGCACATCTTCAGTTGGCTCCAGGGCTGGATACGGTCACTCTATGACCAAACACAGACTTAACTACTTATAAATACATTACTGCCTTATTCTTTAGCATGTGCTTCTTTTTGGGATATATGATACATCATCATCATCATTCAACGTCCGTTTTCCATGCTGGACAGTTTGACTGAGAACTGGTATGCCGGGCAGCTGCACCAGGTTCCAATCTGATTTGGCAAGGTTTCTATGGCTGGATTCGCTTCCTAAAGCCAACTCCGAGTGTAGTAGGTGTTTTTTACATACCACCAGCATGGGTGCCATTGAACTGGCACTGTCATTGGACATGACTATGGTCTCACTTGGCTTCACAGGTCTACACTGCATGGTATATCACCAAAAGTTTTGGTCACCTGTCACTGCCTCCATGAGGTGCTTTTTACGTGTCACCAGCATGGTTGCCAGTCAGATGGCACCGACATCGACCATGACTATGATTTCACTTGGCTCAACAGGTCTTTACAAGCACAGTATATTGTCCAATGTTTGAAGGGTGATTTTAATGGGACATTCACGCACTACTGGCATTGGTCACAACTATGATCTCACATGGCTTGACAGGTCTTCTCAAGCATGGCATATAACCAAAGGTCTTGGCTGCTTGTCATTGCCTCCATGAGGCCCAACATTCAGAGATGGTGCTTCATCACCTCGTCCTATGTCTTCCTGAGTCTACCTCTTCCACAGGTTCCCTCCACCATTAGAGTGTAAGTTTCTTAAGTATTCATTATGTCTCTTTCGGTACTTTTTAAACTTAATGTTTTTAACCACCTTCTAAATTTTGTCTTCCAGAGACTGAATTTCCCTATTATATGGGGGTTCCCTTTTAGTTTTAAATTTAGAGCTTATATAATTGGTATTCTCCACATCTTTAATGTTGGCAATGTTACAGTTCTTATAGTAACTTACGAGTTAAAATGGGAAATAGTTTGCAAGGCTAAATCATATAGGATAGGGAATAAATTCTGATTATTATGTACTAACGAATTTAAAGAGATATTATTAGCTAATAAAAAATTAACTCCCACGATGAACGTAATATTAAATGCTGACATAAATTAAGTTACTTATATAATAAGTTAAGACAACTAATTTATTCATCTAAACCTAGTATTAGGTACCAACTTATAGTTATGATCAGTATCGTAAAATACATCAAATTAGCTTTAGAATACACTTTAATCATCACAATATTATACTAAATTGGAACATATAACTACCTTTACTTTAAGTATTCAACGATAATATGAGCAGTCTTTTACAATGTTTCATAACATTATTTAAGTAATATATAATTTTCGTATTTGGTATAGTTATTATTCTGCGTAAATTTGAGAGTTTTAAGTATTTTAGTATTATTAATCTTCAATAAACTTTTTATTTTAGCTAGATTTTCTTTTTCGATATTTTCGTTATTATTTTAGTTTAGAAATTATAACACGTACTTACCTGTAGTAATGGAAGCCATGTTTATCACATGACTTTTCAGTATTAATTTTCATAGCATTATTTACGTCATATAGAATTTTCGTATGTGTATAGTTATTACTCTGCGTTAATTTGCAAATTTAAGTATTTTAGTATTTTTAATCCTCAAGAAACTTTTTATTTTAGGTAGATTTTCTTTTTCGATATTTTCGTTATTATTTTAGTAATTATAATACGCATGTACTTCTGGGTAATAGACGCCATATTTATCACGTGACCTTTTAGTATAAATTCTATAGCACAGCCATTTTGGGTTTAATCTACAAATTACCAGCCGGCAGATAAGTCATGTCTTCTTATTTTAATTTTATAAAGAATATTGACATCCGTCTTTTAGTAACTTTGTACACTAACGCATTATTTTACTATTATCTACTTATTCCATAATGTTTTAACCTTATTTACTATAATATTTTTAGATTGTAACTCTTAATAATTATATTAATACCGTTAATGTAGGGATTAGTTTACAGATTTTGTCTCTTTATATATATTTTTATTTCTCATGTTTATATTTATTCCTTGAATGATTTTAGGTATTTTCTTAAGGATTTGACCTGAAGTATGACTGATTTTGGGAGTTAAATCATTTCCCCGTTCTAATGAACTCGGATAGAATTTGCTTATGATTTTATATAGCCCTATTTCAGCCATGAAACGCATGTAGTCTATGTACTAGCACTAACTTTTTACATTTATACTTCCATACTGTATATTATTGTATTAATTTTTACTGTCCAATTTATAAATTTGCCTTTTAAATTTCTTAAACTAATATTTCTATGATTTATTTCTATGATTTATTTATGTAATATGTTATTTAATTTAAATTTTTAGAGTAAAACATTAGATATATTAAGATGGTATATGCCTCACAGCATGGATTTGGACGGGTTCTGAGTTGACTGATTTGTAGAGTGGTGGTTCGTCTCTAAATTAGTTATATACATATATATTATATGTTAGGAAACCCGGTATAATATTATACTGATTTTTGTCTGTAAGGTTGGAATAAAATTTTTATTCCCTAATATTATTACACACACATATATAAATATATATATATATATATATATATATATATATATATATATGTGTGTGTGTGTGTGTGCCCATGTTTGTCCCCCAATACCACTTGACAACAGGTGTTGGTGTGTTTATATCCCTGTAACTTAACTGTTCAGTAAAAGAGACTGATAGAATAAGTATCAGGCTTAAAAAAATATAAGTATTGGGGCAGATTCATTCAATTAAAGTTCTTCAAGGTGGTACTCCACCATGGCTGCAGTCTAATGACTGAAACAAGTTAAAGATAAAAAGCACACATATAATTTGTATCTTCTAAATACCATTCACAAGGCATTATTCAAACCAAGGCTTTAGTGACAAACATTTGCTCAAGTGCAACACAATGGAATTGAAATCAAAACCATCTAGCTGCAATGTAAACTTCTTAACCATATGTCAAGGCCTGGTTTCAGGCAAGAACTCTGTGGATCTGGAGACAATTTGAGTGGATGTTAATGATCAGCATTGAATATGATTCTATATTCGCCTCCCAACCATAAGGATACTTCACAGAAGACGAATCAGATGTAGTGTGCAAGGGTGAAGACTGCAGTGGTATAGACAAGTGATAACAAGTGATGCAAGGCTGATTGCAGGGCTATGAAACTTATGGAGGAGATGACAAAGAACGTTTGAATGTCTATATTTCAAATGTTCCTCACTTACGAGATTTGATGTCAAAATTCATTTAAAGGAGTGGCTGTGTGGTAAGTAGCTTGCTTACCAACCACATGGTTCTGGGTTCATTCCCACTGCGTGGCACCTTGGGCAAGTGTCTTCTACTATAGCCTCAGGCACACCAAAGCTTTGTGGGTGGATTTGGTAGACGGAAACTGAAAGAGGCCTGTCATATATATGTATGTGTGTGTATATGTTTGTGTCTGTGTTTGTCCTCCCAGCATCACTTGACAACCGATGCTGGTGTGTTTACGTCCCCATAACTTAGCGGTTCGGCAAAAGAGACCGATAGAATAAGTACTAGGCTTACAAAGAATAAGTCCTGGGGTCGATTTGCTCGACTAAAGGCGGTGCTCCAGCATGGCCGCAGTCAAATGACTGAAACAAGTAAAAGAGTAAAAGAGATATGTCATGCATTGTTTTGAATGCTCACTGGTTATAGTCCTGTCTCAGGTTGTCTGTTACTTGTCTAATGAAAACAGGATCTGCTGTGGAAATGAAGATAACTTCTATTATTTTGTACACTGAGTATCTGTAATTTTATAGATTATATTTATATTTCTTTTTCAGACAGTTTTGGTAGATTTCTAAATACTTGTGTTCTGTGAACCCATTTGGAGCTGCTTTGTCAATTGTCTCACAAAATCATACAACTTTTACTTACATATCAGATTGGAAGTCACTTATAATCACAGATAATGTTATCAACTGGATATTGTAATCAAAGTTAGTGGATCGCAACCTCTATATTTTGCTAAATGTTATCAGCTTCATCCCAAACTAATAACAATAAACAATTTCCACTGAGTATGTTATGATGTTGGCAACTGTTGAATGGACAAAGTAAATTCTTGTGCTACTTCAGTTACTTTTCATGTGAGACTTTGCCAAAACAACTTTGATATAAATGTGGTATTCCTTCTTGGATCTGCTTTTGGTATTGTTATATTTGCTATTTCTTGAAAGTCAATGCTTTAGGTTTGGACTTTTATCGGTTTATGATATCTAAGGTCTGTTTAAGTTTGGTGTAGTATCTATTTTGCCTACAGCTTCTTTAAAACTCTTTTATCTGTTTTTATAATGTATGTTCATTTCATTTTTGTTGTAGACTGTATGTCTGTTGTATAATAGATTGTGTTTTAGAGATGGTACTGTTACTAATTTTGTTCAAGTCATAAATAGTTATGTCTACTAGTAGCCATTACTGATTATGTTTGGTTTCATATGTATAACTTCTTTCTGATGTAATGTAATGATCAATGATATTAAATGTGCTCTTCTGAGCAGCAATTTAATAATGAATATCTTATATTTATCCAGACATTTACTTTGTGCATTTAAGTAGAAGTTGCTATTGTGGTTTTTGTTATATACTCATGTGGTGTATTTATTATTCTTAAGTGAAATATGAACATCTAAGTATTCAGTTTCGTTGCCAGTACCTATTTCAAAAGAGAATTTTAGTACTGTGTTCACTTTGAAAAGATTTTCTTAATTTATTTCACTTGTTTATATCTCAATATACAAGCAACAGCTTATATGGCAGCGAAGATTTTATAGCAGCAACAGCACTGTCTAGTGAAACATAGAAACAAGCAATGGTCAGGTGAAATGTGGCATCAAACAACAACAGGCAGGGCTAACATTTGAAATAATAAATGAAATACTATAAATATAAATTTTAACATCAAATTTTGGTTCTGAGTAATAAACACTTGAAATATGAACACTAGAGATATTTCAAGTGGTTTTACTCTTTTCACTCTTTTACTTGCTTCAGTTATTTGACTGCAGCCATGCTGGAGCACTGCCTTTAGTTGAGCAAATCAACCACAGGACTTATTCTTTGTAAGCCTAGTACTTATTCTATTGGTCTCTTTTGCCGAACCACTAAGTGACTGGAACATAAACACACCAGCATCGGTTGTCAAGCAATGCTAGGGGGACAAATACAGACACACAGACACATATATATATACATACATATATATATATGACGGGCTTTTTTCAGTTTCCGTCTACCAAATCCACTCACAAGGCTTTGGTCGGCCCGAGGCTATAGTAGAAGACACTTGCCCAAGATGCCACGCAGTGGGACTGAACCCGGAAACATGTGGCTGGTAAGCAAGCTACTTACCACACAGCCACTCCTATTTGTAAAGTATAAAATCTGAATGTATAAATTTTAAAAACTTTAAAATCTGTATGGAAAATTATTATTATTATTATTTTTGTTGTTGTTGTGTGAGTGAGAGAGCAGTGCATGTCATCAAAGTGGCAAAGGAGTATGAATATACAAAGTCCAATATACCCATCATGACCAGATGTCTGATAAGGGTACACTAGGTACATGCATCACAACTGTATGTGCACAACATGGTGATCTCATATCAAGATAAACAGCTCACGACCTTGCAGGTGGGGCCCAGTTAGAATTTCTTCAGGTTGAGTAGCCGATCCTGCTCAAAAGGCCAGTGAATAAGGGTCCTCTCAACACATGCCTATGATGCTCCCTCACTACCCCTACTTGTGATCAGAGATGCACATGTCATCAGTCACCTAGGGACATGCTCAACTGGTTATGCTCAAGCTACTGACAAACAAATCTGTGGTATTGAGCAGAGTATTTGCTGTAGCCCATCTTTTACACCAAAACAAAACATGTAGATGATAACACTTCCAATGAGTTAAAATCAGAAGCCATGAGAACCATGTTCATAACTTCTGTTACAGCTGCAGGCTGACCAAAACCTTGTGAGTGGATTTGGTAGACAAAAACTGAAAGAAGCCCATAGTTCATATCATCGTCGTCATCATCATCATCATCATCATCATCATCATTTAGTCTGATTTCCATGCTGGCATGGGTTAGATGGTTGGACTGGAACTGGTAAGCTGCAGAGCTGCATTAAGTTCCAGTCTAATTTGGCATGGTTTCTACAAATGGATGCCCTTCCTAACATCAACCACTCCAAGAGTATGTTTCCAACCCATGCAAGCATGGAAAAGTGAAGTCTCTTTAAGACAATGGATGAGGAAAAACACTCCTGAACAAAACACATACATTAAGTACATGACATCAGTGATGTTTACATTATTTTACAGCTGCTCCTAATAAAAAAATATGTGTGTGTTTGTGCGTGCATGTGTGTGTGTGCATGCATACATATATATGTGTGTGTATTTGTGCTTGTGCACATGCATGTATGCGTGTGTGCATGAATCTATATATAATTCATTCATACATCTATAAAACAAAAGAGATATAAAATCATTTTTCTAGGTTTATGATTTGTGGTTCTCATGCAATTCATGTTGAAGTTGATTTTATTCTTCAATGGTCGATAAAATAAACACCTGGTCAACTAATCATAATAAATACCAGGTTGAGTAATCATAATCTAAAATGCAACAAAAATGAACATACCAGCTTGGATAGATTCATGTCTCTCAAAACCCTCATTACAATTGTTGATTCACTGTCTTGGGAGTTCGTTCTTTTAAAAGCTCCCAGTGTCCTTAGCACAGATAAAATATTCCGCAAGCCAAAGTCATAATGAACCTGTAAAAAAAGCAAAGATTTGGTTAGTTTGTCAACAAAATTGTCCTTGGAGGTGCCACTGGCACCTCCTCATCATTCATACATAAATACATATACACACATATATATATATATATATATAGTCGTTTATTCTTTTATTGGTTTCAGTCATTTGACCATGGCCATGCTGGAGCACCAACTTTAATTGAACAAATCAACCCTATTCTATCGGTCTCTTTTGCCGAACCACTAAGTTACAGGGGACGTAACTACATCGGTTGTCAAGCGATGGTGGTGGAGTCAAACACAGACACACAAGCATTTGTAATATGGTTCCCTGATGATAAAATCATATGTATAAACCAGCATCTCTTATTCCTTTGGAGTAGAGTACATATAATTTTTGAAACATGTGTAGGAATTAAAGGAACTTATTGATTATATGCGTTTTGCTCCATTTATTATTATTCTTTATATCAACTCAAAATACATCACTTTAACATGGAATTTCTACCCCTTAAGCGGGTATAATATCCCAGTTTTTGTGTGATTTTTGCTACCCTGGTAACTATTAACATATTTGCGTTATTGAAGTTTTTCAACCAAGATAATATTAATATATACATAAATAATATATATATATATACGATGGGCTTCTTTCAGTCTCTGTCTACTAAATCCACTCACAAGGCTTTGGTTGGCCCGAGACTATAGTGGAAGACACTTGCCCAAGGTGCCATGCAGTGGGACTGAACCTGGAACAATGTGGTTGGGAAGCAAGCTTCGTATCACACAGTCACACCATATATATATATATATATATATATATATATATCCTTTAAGCTTGTTTACAAGAGACATCTTGAATATGCATATAAAAGTTCCTATTCTGTTACGCCAGCTACAACTTAATGATTCCGACTGATTTTGGGGGCTGAAATATACTTTTCTACTGTAGGCACAACACCCGAAATTTTGGGGGAGGGGGCCAATTGATTAGATCGACCCCAGTACGCAACTGATACTCAATTTATCAACCCTGGAAGGATGACAGGCAAAGTCGACCTCGGTGGAATTTGAACTCAGAACATGAAGACCGACGAACACCACAAAGCATTTTGCCCAGCGTGCTAACGTTTCTGCCAGCTTGCCTCCTTAATGTAGGATAAATATAGTAATGATAATAATCATCCTTGGATAGAGTTTATGAACATTTTAATGCATTGCTATGTGTGTTTCCACAAATCGCTTCTTAAGATCATAGTACATAATCCTGAGATGATTACAGTACAGTCCGTATTATCCTTGGACATAGGACAAATCATGTTCATGCATTCATTTCTTCAGGCGATATGGCATTAACATATGTTTAACAGAGGGTTGTTTATCAATTTTGACCAATGAGAAGTAGATGTCAGGATGGGTAGTATAGTTCTTTAGTTTGACCTTATTCACAGCAGGTGCCATTACAGCCATTCAGTTGTTGGAATTCATTGTCTGAGTTGACAAATGATACTTCCTTAAAGTGACCTTTTAATTAATTTTGGTGGTATAATTGTATAGCATACAGCATATGAAAATAATGGTTATTTTGTTTAGTTGTTTATGTTTTTCTCTTGTTCTAATATATGCCAATTCTGTTTCAAAATGCCTTGTTTTTATTTTTGGCATCATTCCTAGAATTGGAATAAAATATTTTGAAACACAAAAACACTAACAGCCTTTGACATATAATAGAAGAGAAGAGCAAATATACAACTAAACAAAATAACCATTATTTTCATATGCTGTATGCTATACCATTATACCACCAAAGGTAATTAAAAGGTCATTTTAAGAAGGTATCATTTGTCAACTCAGACAATGAATTCCATCAACTGAATGGCTGTAATGACTGTACTTGCTGACTTGAGTAGTTCTAAATTCACTGAAAAGACACCTGCTGTGAACAAGGTCAAACCAAAGAACTACTCTACCCATCCTGACATCTGCATACACAAATATCAAAATGAGTCCAACATCACCACACACCTCCCTCTTCTTATAACTACCATTCCATCCTCTCTTTCCATCACCTCCTATTCCTTCCCGCCAAATACACACTGAAATGCCCACCATACCCCAATCAATGTTCATATTGGTCAAAATTGATAAACAACTCTCAGTTAAACATCCATTAATGACATATCATCTGAAGAAATGAATGCATGAACATGATTTGCCAGATGTCCATGGATAATACAGACTGTACTGTAATCTGACTACTCAGTATAGTAGGGTCAGTTGGGCACCGTCTGTGAGAACGATAGCACCATGATACAATTCACCAGAAATTTGGAAACATGCTGTACAGCTTGGCATTCACACCGGAAGCTCCAATACGAACATTTCAGAGTGTTTGGATGTTAATTTGAGGGCAGTGCAATCTGAGATGTACCGAGAGTGATAAAAATCAAACATCCGGTCAACATCATGTGATAGCAACGTTATGCCTTCAATTATCTTCCCACATGGCATTGCACTCAATATGGAGGCCTATATCAAGTACCTGGAGGAGGTAGTGCTGCCCTGGGTCAACAGGGTGCTTGCAGGAAGACCCTATGTCTGGTAACAGGGCTCTGCACCATGCCACACAAGCAGGAGAACCCAGTCATGGCTGTCAAACAATTTCTGCAACCACATCACCCCTAACATTTGGCCACCTAACTCCTCAGATTACAACTCCCTTGATTATTATGCGTGGGGCACAGTTGAGTGAGAGACCAACAAAACTCCTTGTACCAAAGATAAACTGAATGCAAGGATTATGGCAGCATTCACCAACTTAAACAAGGAGACTGTCCAGAAGAGTTGCAGGAGATTCTGAAGTTGTCTTGAGGCCATGGTTGAAGTCAGTGGCCATCTTATTGAATTAACTCTTTAGTATTCAAGATATTTTTATGTAATTTTAGTAAATATATATGTTAAAATGAGATGTCAGTGTTATTTTCATTTTTGTGTAATTTAAATGAAAGTTTATTCACTACACCCTATACATGTATATATCCTTATATTCATACATGTGCACGTGCACACACACATACGTATATATATAATACCGAAAATTGAAATGGAAAATTCACACAAAGGTTATTGCTAATTTCTTGTCACTTATCATCCAAAGGATCATAACAATTTCAGTTTTAATGATAAAATTGTTCATTTTTGGTGGCATTGGCAGTGAGGAGTCACTGGGAATAGCAAATAAACGTTTCGGATATTGATGTAAACAAACATGATAAGATGTGAATATACAAACAAAATAAAATAATTATACATTATATTGGGTATATATCACACATGTATATATGTATGTATCATCCTCACCAGACAGCGGGACATAGGGTTGCTCTTAAATACAAAGACTCTCCCAGGTGAGGAATGCATCCCTGCCCCAGCATAGACCACCACCTCCATCATCATCATTATTGCCATCATCATCATCACTATCAAGCCTGCAGTAAATAAGCAGTCCAATCCTTTTCTTATCATATCCAATCAACTTAAAAACATGAGGGAGCAATGAATTATGTAGTTCCAGAGATAGTATCCCTAAAAATAAAAGTAGGATAATTTGGATCAAGCCTGGAATACCCTGAACACAGGTCTGGTCAATGAAGTCTTACCTGGAGTTAAATAACAGTAACAACAACAACAACAATAACCCAATGGTCATACCTGTTTAGTGAGTTGTTCTTCACACAGTTTGTAAAGAGTGTAAAACTTCTTAGCCAGCATCACATTCTGTTGGAAGCCACAGCTGGCAAGTTTCACACGCATAATGATACCTCTGTCTGGTACCATCATGGCAACAGTTCGGAAGTTTATCTTCAGGTTTTCTGGCAGTTCCTGTCGACCAGCATAGCCAGGATTCTATGAAACAAAGAGGAAACAAAATACAGTCAATCGATTCATTCACACATCATTGGAATCTAATAAAGTTTTTATCAAATGAGATATTTAATATCTGTCATGATAAAAACCTTCCTGGGGTAGATAAGGAATGATGTATTTCAGTGAAACTATATCAGACTCAATGATGCTTTGTGGTATTTAGTTTCACCCTTCTCTGTAATAAATTCAAATCCCATTAACATCAACATCATAGGTGCAGATGTAGCTGTGTGGTAAGAAGATTGCTTGCCAACCACATGGTTCTGGGTTCGGTTCAACTGTATGGCACCTTGGGCAAGTATCTTCCACTATAGCCTTGGTCTGACCAAAACCTTCTGAGTGGATTTAGTAGATGGAAACTGAAAAAAAACTGTGTAAGTTGGACCTATTAAACTAAATATATATATATATATATATATATACTTAAAAATTCATCATCTGAAAGTCTCCACCTTTTGCTTTCTTTCATTTTGCATGTATGTATGTGTATATATATATATGTATGTGTATATATATATATATATATATATATGTATATGTGTGTGTGTGTGTATGTATATCATCATCATCATCATCGTTTAACGTCAGCTTTCTATGCTTGCATGGGTTGGACGATTTGACTGAGGACTGGTGAACCAGATGGCTACACCAGGCTCCAGTCTGATTTGGCAGAGTTTCTACAGCTAGATGCCCTTCCTAACGCCAACCATATATATATATATATACACATACATATTTTGTGTTTCACACCAAAACTAATATGTGTATCTGCATAATTGCCTCTCTCTCTCTCTTGTTCTCTCTCTCTCTTTCTATATATATACATGTGTGTGTGTGTGTGTGTGTGTACATATATATATATATATATATATATATATATATATATATATATATATATATATATATATATATATATACACATATACACATATATACATATCTGTGTAAGTGTTTTTGTGTCTGTGATAGAAGAAGTACCAGGCTTTAAAAAAAATTTTAAAAAGGTACTGGGGGTGATTTGTTCAATTAAAATCCTTTAAAGCCACAGAAAGATCAGTTTTACTTTGTGTCAATGTGAAATAAATAAAATAAAAACTTGTAGTTTATTGGAATGTAGTAAATCAATTAAATATTCCAAAATAAACTAGCTTTTTTTTTTAAAGAAATCATTATTCCCTAACACTGTGACCTAAGGGTCAGAGGTGTTTGTTGTTTAATACTCTCAGGCAAAACATTAAACTCTTTTTTACTTTAAATGTTATGATGACAAGACATTTAGATACAAGAAGGAAACTAGAAGGTTAAGATTTCTGAGGACATATTGTACTTGGTGGGTATTATACCATTCTTATTCTTTTATTCTCTTACTTGTTTCCGTCATTTGACTGCGGTCATGCTGAAGCACTGCCTTAGAGGGTTTTAGTTGAAGAAATTGACCTCAAGACTTATTATTTGTAAGCATAGTACATATTCTATCGGTTTCTTTTGCTGAACTACTAAGTTATGAGGATGTAAACACATGGTTATCAAGTGATGTTGGGGAGGACAAACACAGACACAAAGACACACACACATAAATATATACATAAATATACACGCACATGTATATATTTACGATGAGTTTCTTTCAGTTTCCATCTACCAAATTTACTCACAAGGATTTGGTCTGCCTGAGGTTAAAGTAGAAGACACTTGCTCAAGGTGCCATGCAGTGGGGCTGAATCAGGAACCATGTGGTTAGGAAGCAAGCTTCTTACCACACAGCCATGCCATATTATACCTGATGGATATATATTTCTGTCTATCTATCTATCTATCTATCTATCTATATATATATATATATATATATATATATATATATATATATATATATATATATATATATATATATATATATATATATATATATATATATATATATCAATATAATAAATTAACTACCAACAAAAATAATTGGTAAGCTAACTCAAAAAATCATCACCAAAATAGCAGAAAAAAACGACAGTGAAGGTATGCAAACTCTTCAAGAATCGATCCTTTTGGTTATATTAATAATAATAAAGGAGTTACGATGCAAAAACGTATATATTCAAATGAACATATTTATCTTCTTCAATATATATTTCAGTATAAAGAATTCATTAAGAGACTTAATAAATTAAAATTTCTTTACACATCTTCAGGAATAAGTATAACATCAGAAAAAATACATTCGGTTTAAAAACACAAACCGTTCATGGCAAAAAAATTTCACAATTACGAAAACCGAACAAAAATTTTTAAGTTTTAGCAAAAAGAACGCTATTACCTACATGCAGTCATCCGCGTGTGTGCCCGTACACACACGCACACACGTTCATGCGCGCACACACGTGAACGCTCACAGGCATATGTATGCATACACAAACAAGCAAAATTCACAAGTCATAAACACATACACACACACACATACATCCACATATATATATGTATATATAAAAATGAGAATGTGTGTGTGTCTGTCTGTCTGTCTGTCTGTGTGTGTGTGTGAATCCCTAAAACTCGAGAACTACACAACCAATTTCATTCAAATTTTACACATGCCTTACTTAGGGTTCCAGTTGTGTTTTAGTCAAAAAAAATTATTAACTTCTTGCAGAGTTCGAGCACACGGCAACATAATATCTCCTCCACTATTTAAGTATTACGTGTCAAAAGTGAAACAAAAACACTCATGTCAAATACTTTCACTTTAAAAATGAAACTATTCCACTAACTGAAACAATCACATTTCGATACTGTAGTGACAGATACTTTCACAGAGAGAGAAAGAGAGAGAGAGAGAGATGTATATGTATACATATACATGTATATGTACACCATTTCGATACTGTAATGACAAATACTTTCAGAGAGAGAGAGAGAGAGAAAGAGAGAGAGAGAGATGTATATGTATACATATAGATGTACACGTATATGTATATATATATAGATCTATACATACGTGTATATGTATACATATGTGTAGATGTATATATATATATAGATGTACATGTAATATGTACACATATATACATGCATACAGATATCTATACATATATACACCCATCACACACACATACACATGCACACAAACACACACATTAGTCATTTGTTTTCTTATCCAAAACTACATCAAAAGTACTGAATGGGTCTTTATGTAATTTGGAAATTATATTCTTTGCATAACGGCCATAACTCCCATGAAAATTCATATATTTTTGATGTTGATGAAATTTTAACCCGAACATAATAGATGAGCATTATTTAGAAAATGATGTCACACGTTATCGAGGCTACCATTCTTTCTGGATGTGCAAAAGGGGATGACGTCTTTATTCCAAGAATTCCTCTTACTCCATCAGGAGCAGACATTCCTTTTACATTCAGAAGACTACAATTCCCCCTTCGTGTGACTTTTGCCATGTCCATAAACAAATATCAGGGTCAAACACTGTCTGTAGCTTGTCTTCTCTTGGAAGAGCCCTGCTTCTCACATGGACAACTGTATGTTGGCTGCTCAAGAGTGGGCAGCAACAAAAAACTTATTTGTATATGCTCCACAAGGGAAAACAAGGAACATAGTTTACAATGAGGTGTTATAATCACAACAGCAAGAAAGTATGTACATGATCACCTTCTTTTACGAAACTTCATTGACTTTTATATATTTATATTGATATACATATATATACGTGTGTTTGGGTGCGTGTGTGTATATACATCTCTATATATAAAGATGATGCGTAGTCTAGACGGCGTTTTTAGATTTCATTATTCTCTTTAACCCGGGCAACGCCTGGTATTTCTGCTAGTATATTATAAAATTATATATATATATACATACACAAAAAAAAACAATACACATACAAAACACCATACACGCATACATGTACATATACATACACATATACACACACACATATACATACATACACACATATATGCATATATACATATATATATATATATATATACATATATACACACATACAAAACATCACACACACATATACACACATATGTACATATACATATACATACATATGTATACACATACACACACACATACATACATACATATATATACACATACATATATACACACAAACAAAACATTACACACACACACATATATATATACAAACATACATACATATATATACATATATATATATATATATATACATATATACATATAAGTATATATACACATATACATACATACACACATACATATACATACACATACCCATATACATATATACACACATACATACACATATATACCCACATTTTTCCACATATACCCATGCATATGTATATACACTTGCACATGTATATGAACGGATGTATGAATAAGTAAATAGAGCAATAGCAGAACTAAAAATACTAAAACCCAGATGGTAGTTAATGCTGACAGCTAGGACAGAAGTAAAGAAAATAGACAAACATAAAACAGACATTAGGTCTGGTGCTGATGGTAAACAAGTAGAACACTAGTAAATAAAATGAACAAGAGTAGTTAGTTAAGCAGAGTGGCTTGGCCAAATGTTCTGTGGTGTCATTAGCCAAAATACCAAATATGTTACTTAGATGAAAGGTGTGGGAGATGCACTGAAAGAGACATTCTACCTCATGGAGCTTATTTCTGATCAGACTGAGTAGGAAAGTGGGTTGAAAGCCCAAAGTTCTAGATGTTTTTGACACTATATATTTGAAAATAAACCTGAGGGCAGCTAGTAATTTGTCAGTTTGCAATCCTCAGCCTTAGATAAGCAGATTGAAGTGAACAAACCTTGAGAAATATGAAGTGTAAAATGTGAGCAGAAAGTGTTTACCATTGTGAGGAACAGACCAAATTCAGGATCCATATCCACAGTATCTCCATCAGTGAATATAACTGGGGTCTTTGTTCCTTTTTGCATGGTAGTATAATAGCAATCTGTTGGGCTTCCACTGATAGTACAGGTAGTTCAAACTTGGCAGGTTGCTGCTAGGGAAGGTAACAATGTAAATCACATCCTAAATTTGAGACTTGCCACCTCAAAGAAGGGATACCATTTAAGAATTTTGCTGTCCTTTAGCCAAACCTTGTTGGTTCTAGTTACAATGAGAAATTTGTAGTAGTGCCCAAACCCTTTTTGACAATATCATTGAGGGCAGCATGCTAAGGAGGTGAACAGAACTGAGACAGCAGTTGTAGACAGGTAAACAAAGTGAAGTTATCTATTCAGAAAATATAGGTAGATAGACACATGACAGATAATTAACTTAGACAAATAAGAAAATGTTTAGGTAGCAAGAGAATGATGTGTTGCAGGAAGATCTTAGGCTAGTAGGTAGGCAGGTATATAGCTTAGTCTTTATTACTTAGTTCCAAGTTAGTTCTGATCAAATGAAAGGTATTCCAACGATGACCATCCAGCCTTTTTTTTCCAGATATACTGTAGTAAGGATAAAATCATTTAATGTACTCATTGATGTCATCTGTTTCTTTTTTAACCCAATCATGCTGATTATCTGTTTAAACTGAGACTTAATTTATAAGGGTGTAAAACAAATACTTGATACAAATTGTGATTTGTGTATGATCTGTATCAAAGAATGAAACATGTTCTTAAAGCATATACAGTCTGTATCAAATGGATTTCAATAAAAGAATTTACAGTTGTTATTTAGGTCAAAATAATAGTATCTGTGAATTTTCAGGCAATTTCATTCACTAGAAAAAATTTTGGCATGAATGAGTTAAAATAAATTGCAATTCAAAGGGAAATCTTTAGCCATTTCTAGCAAACTGAGTATCCATGCAGACACTTTGTCACTGGTTTGTGATATACCAAGATAAATTTTTGAGGCAGATATAAGAATAATTATTAAATAAAGTAATTAAGTGAATTAGATAAGCAGATTGAAGTCAGCAAATCTTGAGAAGAAAACTAGAAAATGAAGTGTGAGCAGAAAGTGTTTACCATTGTGAGAAACAGACCAAATTCAGGATCCATATCCACAGTATCTCCATCAGTGAATATAAACTGGGGTTTTCGTTCCTTTTTGCATGTTAGTATAATAGCAATCTGCTGGGCTGCCACTGATAGTACAGGCAGTTCGATACGGTTGAATTCATCAAAACAACCCCAAGAACCTGATTGGGCCAAACCTGGAATAAAGAGAAAGAATATAGCAAAAAGCTTTATTTCTACAATCAATTTATACAATAGATCATATTTTGAATTATAACATTTTAATACAAAGAAACAGAAAGAAAAAAAGAAGGATAGAAAAGGAAAAGAAAAAAAGGGGGAAAAGTAGCAGAAGATAGAGGAGAGGGGGTGATGGGCCACATACACACTCTGGAACAAATGGTGAGCTCAGCTGCATCCCATGGTAATGATCATGACGGTGTTGCTTCAGAGAATGGCTAGCGGTACTCACTGCAGCAACCACTCTACCTCACAGGGCTTGTTTCCTCCTCTTCCTCCTCCTCCTCATCGTCATCGTTTAACGTCTGCCTTCCATGCTGGCATGGATTAGATGGTTTGACAGGGGCTGGCCAGGCAGGAGCCTGCACCAGACTTCGATGTCTGTTTTGGCAGGGTTTTTTATGGCTAGATGCCCCTCCTAACACCATCCAGCATTTCTCAGATGAAAATAAAATGGAATATGCAGTAGATGAAAGAGAGAGAGTAAGAACAGACATATGTAGACAGAAATGAATACTTAGCTGAAGCAATGCTTAGTTTCAGCTCATTAATTGTGCTACAGTTCACTTTAAATCTCTTTAAAATGAGAGCAGCTAACAGCATCCAAAACGTTTGCCAAAAATGAAGCTACATTCAAGCACCATTTGTGTCATAGATTCTTATAATTTAGTTTTAACATATTCAGTATCATGAGTTTTCTTTTATTTTTTATTTTTTTACTTGTAGCAATCATTTGATTGCGGCCATGCTGGGGCACTGCCTTGAAGAATTTTACTCAAATGAGTCAACCTCGCCAGGACTTATTATTTTTTTGTAAGGCCTGGTACTAATTCTATTGGTCTCTTTTGCTGAATTGCTATATTGCAGGGATGTAAACACACCAACACCTGATGTCAAGTGGTGGTAGGACACACACACACACACATACACACATAGTACAGGCATGGCTGTGTGGTAAGAAGCTTGCTTCCCAACCACATGGTTCTGGATTCAGTCTCACTGCATGACACCTTGGGCAAGTGTCTTCTGCTATAGCATCAGGCTGACCAAATGACCAAAGCCTTGTGAGTGGATCTGGAAGAGGGAAACTCATCATGTGTATGTATATGTATGTGTGTGTGTGTATGTGTGTGTGCATGCGCGTGTGTGTGTGTGTGTGTGTGCATGCATGCATACGTGTGTGTGTGTATTTATGTGTGTGTTTTTGTGTCTGTGTTTGTCCTCCCACCATCACATGACAATCAATGTTGGAGTGTTTATGTCCCTGTAACTTAGCGGATCAGTAAGAGTGACCAATAGAATAAATGCTAGGCTTACAAAAAATAAGTCCTGGGGTCCATTTATTTGACTAAAACCCTTTAAAGAGGGGGTTCCAGCATGGCTACAGTCAAATGGTTGAAATGTGTAAAAGAATATATATAAATACAATGGGCTTCTTTCAGTTTCCGTCAACCAAATCTACTCACAAGGCTTTGGTCAGCTCGAGGCTATAATAGAAGGCACTTGCCTAAAGTGCCACACAGGACTGAACATGGAACCATGTGGTTGGAAAGCAAACTTCTTACCATGTAGCTATACCTGCACCTATGAGCTTTATAAATCCAATTATAAATACTTTTGCAATGAAGAAACTGCGTGTTTCTAATAGAATTTTTGGTGTTCTCTGCATTGACTGTGACTAAACAATTGTTTTTCATTCCGATGATATCTCTGTATAATTAACCTTAGTAGTTTAGGTTTTGATACATATTTTTATGCCGGCTTTCAATTCATTTAAGCTCATTTAGAAATTAATCTACATGTGGAACCGCTATTATACGTTGCAAGCAGCTGTGGGTTGCAGACAATAGAAGAGTTAATTAACTGCTAACATCGTTTCTAATTGGAAGAGATATGTGTCCAACCCATGCCAGCATGGAACATGGACGTTAAGTGATGATGATGATGATGATGATGACGACGATGAAGATGATGATGACAATGACAACAACGAGGATGATACGACAGTGATGATGGCAACAATGACGATGACTATGACATTGATTACAATGATGATGATGACTGCAAGATAACGATGACAACAATGATGATGATGATTATGATGACGACAATGATGATGATTATGATGACGACAATGATGCCAAAAACGATGACGATGATGACAACAATGACGACAGTGACAATGATGATGATGATGAGGGTGTTGATATGCAGGAACTAGTCCTATGTAGGTGAGAGCATAGCCGTGTGGTTAAGAAGTTCATTTTACAACCACATGATTCCAGGTTCGATCTCACCATGCAATAACTTGGTCAAGTGTTTTCTACTGCAGTATTGGGTTGGCCAATGTCTTGTGAGTGGTATTTAGTTGGCAGGAACTAAATACAAATGTAAACATGCAGGTACATACATAAAACAGACTCACATACAGACAGACAGATGGATGGATGGATAGAAAAATAGATATAGATATGAATATTGACAAATAGATAGATAGATTGACAGATAGATTATATTGGCAGATGGATTAGATAGACATACGTACATACATACACACACACACCTACATACAGACAGACAGATAGGCAAGTAGACAGACAGACAGCCAAGTGCTTAAAGTAAATTACATCCCTCATACACCACAAACATCACATGCTCATAGCATCACAATCTTCTATCTTGTATACAACAACTGTTACCTTTTATATTCTGTCTTCTCAGTTCATTTGTAGTCTATTGTTTATACACACTGACATTATACACACCCAGTGAAGTATTCTCACTTCATTCTTTTCTAATCTCATATCCTTTGTATTGTTAGTCCATGTCTTCCTACCTGTAGCGTTGCATTTTGCACCCCAGCAACATACATCCTTCACTCAGAGAGAAGCCATTTGTTGCCAACCAAGATAAAAGATATCTAAATTTCTTCCAAGCTATTCTTACCCTGACTACTTCGCTTTTAGAGTACCCAACCCTCTGCTAATTAAATCGCTTAGGTAAAAGGATCTGTCAACTATTTTGAGAGAATCTATATCCATGGTGTTCTTAATGTTTATTGCCCTTCTGCGCCTCATGTATACAAAATCTCCCTTTTCTGTGATTCCTCTACACCTCTTGTGCATCTATTGTTTACATTGGATACACTGTATGAAGTTTTCAGACAGTCCTTTTTTTTTGCATACAAGCATGGCTTTCTCCGTGATGGTATCAGAGTCCAGTTTCTTTCATACTTACTTTGGTATTTGTTAAGAAAAAAAGCACTGGTATTGGTGCCATATAGAAAGCACCCAGTACATTCTGTAAAGTAGTTGGTATTAGGAAGGGCATCCAGTTGAAAAAACCAAGCCAAACCAGATAATGGAACCTGGTGCGGCTCCTGACCGTACCAGTTCCTGTCAAGCCATTCAATTCATGCCAGCATGGTAAATGGATGTAAAATATTGATGACGACGAAGAGGATGACAATGATGATGATGATGATGATGATTATTCAGAGACATCTGATGAGGTGGGCTTGTATTGTGATTACAAAACTTTGAAGTAATATGGAGCTAAGGAAAACTGTTATTAAATGAAAGAAACTTCTATCAAATGAAGAATGCCCCAACCAATTATTTAATCCCTACATTCATTACAAACAAGTATTGCTACCAAAGCTTGTGGACACGAAAGGGTATGACCATTGATCTCAGAATTTGATGAAATAATTCTGATTTATCTTATTATTTAAATTTAACAACTTGTTCATTACTTCACTAAAACACATGAATGACTTCTGTTTCCTAAAATAGAATCAAAGTTACCTTTGTAGATTCTACCAAGTCCTCGGTAATCCATTTGATCTGAGCAGTTGAAGACAACAACATATTTGCCAAGGCAACGGCCCATATCTTTTGTTGTTTCTGTCTTGCCTGTTCCTGCTGGGCCTGCTGGAGCACCTCCAAGTGCCATACCCAATGCCTGTGATAAAGTTATATAACATCTGCAAAAGTGCAAGGAAGAAAAATTACTGAAATTTCATGCTTAAACTAACACATTTTAAATAAGAGTATAAAGTTAAAGTTTATTCAGTTATTCTTGAAATAGAGATATTGTAGTCAGCATTAAAAACACTAAAGAATTCACACATTTCCTGTTAATATTGGCTTCAAATTTTGACACAAGGTTAGCAGTTTCCAAGGTGGTGGTATAAGTTAATTATATCAACCTAAGTGGAGGCGCAACGGCCCAGTGGTTAAGGCAGTGGACTCGCGGTTCTTAGGATCGCAGTTTCGATTCCCAGACCGGGCGTTGTGAGTGTTTATTGAGCGAAAACACCTAAAGCTCCACGAGGCTCTGGCAGGGGATGGTGGCGAACCCTGCTGTACTCTTTCACCACAACTTTCTCTCACTCTTTCTTCCTATTTCTATTGTACCTGTATTTCAAAGGGCCAGCCTTGTCACACTGTGTCACGCTGATTATCCCCGAGAACTACATTAAGAGTACAGTGTGTCTGTGGAGTGCTCAGCCACTTGCACGTTAATTTCACGAGCAGGCTATTCCATTGATCAGATCAACTGGAACCCTCGCACCCAACTGGTATTTATTTCATCGACCCCAAAAAGATAAAAGGCAAAGTGAACCTCAGTAGAATTTAAACTCAGAATGTAAAGATGGACAGAATGCCACAAAATATTTTGCCCAGTGTGTTAACAATTCTGCCAGCTCACCACCTTACATTTCCTGTTAATATTGACAATTTGAGCTAGAACTTAGTAAAGAATATACTTGTACACATATTCTAAAAATGAGATGTGGTCACAAATACAGAAGAAATGTAAAGGAGGATAAAATGTGAGTGACATACCATAAGTTTCCTCTCACTGATTAAAGCGAGTGGATTAAGGTCCTATATTTTAAATGAAGTATAACAGCTCCAGTTTGAAGAATACAAAAGCTTAATACCTTTATCCGATGATGATAGCAAACTCTTTTCTAAATAAGTCACAGGTTGAGTTGGCAACTAGTTAAATATCCAAAAATCCTTTTATAACATTTTTTTATTCTTGTTTCAATCACTTACTAAAATACTTAACATCCAAACAATATGGTTCTGGGTTCAGTCACACTGCATGGCACAGTGGGCAAGTGTCTTCTACTATAGCTTTGAGCTGACCAAAGCCTTGTGAGCGGATATAGTAGACGGAAACTGTAAGAAACACATTGTATATCTGTGCGTGTGTCTTTGTGCCTCTGTTTGTCCCCCACCACTGCTTGGTGTGTTCATATCCCTGTAACTGAGTAGATCAGCAAAAGAGACCAATAGAATAAGTACCCAGCTTAAAAAAAAAGTTAGTACTGGGGTTGATTCAATTGGCTAAATTTCTTCAGGGTGGGGCCCCAGCATGGCCACATTCTAATGATTGAAACAAGTAAAAGGTAAAAGAAAAAGGATAGTGTTTCATAGTAAAATCTTGCTGAAGTAATCAACAAAAATACCAATAATATACAAGGTTTGTATCAATTAATCATAATCTTAACCTTTTTATGAAGCAGCTCATTTTCTATCCAAAACAGAGCTTTTCCCACTGTTCCTATAATGTTATTACACATACTATGATATGTGTTTTGAACTTATTGAAGTTCCTGTGAATATTTCCTGTTTTTAAATATATCTACAGTAGAAGTGGCTGTGTGGTAAGAAACTAGCTTCCAAACCACATGGTTCCAGGCTCAGTCATACTGCATGGCACCTTGGGCAAGTGTCTTCTACTATAGCTTCAGGTTGATCAGAGCTTTGTGAATGGATTTGGTAGATTAAAACTGAAAGAAGCCCATTGTATGTGTGTGTGTGTTTGTGTATGTGCGTGCATGCATGTTTATGTAAGTGTGCCTTTGTATCTGTGTTTGTCCCCACTACCATCACTTGACAACTGGTGTTGGTGTGTGTATGTCCCCTTAACTTAATGGGTTAGCAAAAGAGACTGATAGAATAAGTACTAGACTTACAAAGAACAAGTCCTGGGGTCAATTTCTTTGCCTAAAATACCCTTTCAGATTGTGCTCCAGCATGGCTGCAGTCAACTGACTGAAACAAGTAGAAGAATAAAGTCCTTCCTTACCTGTCTGTCAGTGGAGTAATGACCAGACGGTCTGTGCAACCAAGAAACTCATTCATGTATTTAAAGTTCACATCAGTGATTGAGATCAAGCACTGGTCAGTGTCTTCTTTGAAGTAAAATCGAGACTGCTTTAACCATTCAAAATCATTAACTGACCGGATATGCATTCGAACCTAAGATTTGAAATAAATAACATGTATATACTTACATTTATAAACATATGCAAACACACATCTACATGTAAAAATACACACATCTATAAACCATAAAATGTCAAGAGGTATGAGAGGGGAAAATGTTTATTTAACCACTTGTCATCATTAAGAGTACAGCCAATTCGCAGCCTTCATCACATAATAATAATTTCAGCTTGGAATAAATTATTATTATTTTACATATCTGAACTAATAAGCATGCTATGCAATGTACATTGTACATTTACAAATCAATCCAGATAAAGAAGGCTAGCTCATCAGATCACCAGAGCATTATGGTTACACTAAGTAGACAAACAAAATTTACTCTTTGTATATACAATGTACAGAAGACCAATACTAGATAAAATTAGCTTGGCATGATCATTAAAAAATAAATATGAATAATATATTTTGTTTCATATCAATTTAGATGTTGTATCTAATTTCAGGGAATTGACAAACCTTAATGTTAACAAAAAAACAGGAAGGAATAGGAGAAGAAGCATGTAGTCTGCTAGCCAGGTCCACTAGAGGAGTTTTCTATGATAGCCACATGATTCCATAAATCCATATATTACTCATTTATATGTATTTATGTATATGTGGAATTAGACATCGCAAACACTGATGTGAAACAGAAAATTGGGGCTTCTAATAACATTTATCATGTGTACTCTAGTTTTTAGAATAAGTACACCATATTCCTGTTCATAATTTTAGGTATTTAGAAGGAACAGCATCAAGAATGAACGACATCTGTAATAGATTGCCTTGAATAATTTATCCAACCCATACCAGCAAGGTGGGGTATTTGTGAAAACCATGATAATTAAATCTTAGCAATTAATATACAATTAGTGAAACTGTTCTTATTTAATGTATGTTTCAAATTGTAAAGTTTATTAATCCAAGATCACTAACAAGAAGGGCACATTGAATAATGTTGTCCAAGTTTCAGATGTTTAAGAAAAGAAATGAGGTAATCATATCTAAAAACGTCATTTGCTCAAAAGCCTAAAGACATTCGAGCTGATTTGGGAACAATAAACATCACACTTCACATTTTTGATCATATGCCATTCTCTTTCCAACTTCCCCAAACATAATTTGGCAACATACCAAATCTTCAAAGATATCTTTCTGGTGCACATGAATGGTGATAAGGGTTTCAAACTTGGTCCTTTCAATTTTAGTCAGGTCTTTTGTTGTGATATCAATCAGTTCGTTGAGAATTTCGGTAAACTTCACGTTTGTGTTGGCCATGATCTTCTTATCAGAACGTGCTTTAGTCAGGGCCAATTCAGAGTTTTGTGTCCAGATCATCTGCAGACCAAGAAGACCAACCTAAAAAAAAAAAAAATGCATATTCATGTGTGAGTGTGTACATATGTACACACACACACACACATGCACACACACACACACACACACACACACACGTATTTGTGTATGTTGTCTGTAAACAAAGTCTGTTTTTGTGCTTTATGTTCCCGTTCCTTTTTCTGACATCCTGTACCCAGATATGCATCTATATATACATGTAGATGTAGGTATGTACATATATATATGCATATGCTCATATATCATTTATATTTTATATACATATATATAGCAATTAGAAAATGGAGGAGAATATGTGGTACCCATCGACTTGCAGACAGTGTATTCCATTGAGTTAATTAACTTATTTTGTAACTAAAATGACAAAAACGACAACATACAAATGCTTATGACATACCATGTTATATTAACAATGGAGGTTACAAATAAACAGTACATTAGGAATTTAGGAATAAACAGAAACTTACAGCTGTTTCGGCCTAGCGTTGGCATGCCCCATTCTATCCGAATAGCTCCTGCCGGAGTAATTAGCAGATGAAAGGCTCGGAACGTAAAAGACTTTTTCACTTCCCGAGTGTTAAACTAACACACCTGTTTGTTGTTTACACACCCATCTTTGTCTTTTGTTTTTTTGTAAATTCTCCTTCTCTCTATATATGTATATATATAGAGAGAGAGCGAGAGAGAAAAAAAATATATACATATATAAATATATACACACACACGCAACTGTGTGGTAAGTAGCTTGCTTCTGAACATGGTTCCAGATTCAGTTCCACAGCATGGCACCTTGGACAAGTGACTTATTCTATAGCCTCGGGCCAACGAAAGCCTTGTGAGTAAATTTGATTGAAAGAAGTTCATTATATATATTCTTTTATTCTTTTATTAGTTTCAGTCATTTGACTGCAACCATGCTGGAGCACCACCTTTAGTCAAACAAATCGACACTGGGACTTATTCTTTGTAAGCCTAGTGCTTACTCTATCAGTCTCTTTTGCCAAACTGCTGAGTTACGGGGACCTAAACACACCAAGGTCGGTTGTCAAGTGGTGGTGGCGGTGGGAACAAACACAGACGCACAAACATATATACATATATATATATATATGTGATGGACTTCTTTCAGTTTCTGTCTACCAAATCTACTCACCAGGCTTTGGTTGGCCTGAGGCTACAGTAAAAGACACTTGCCCAAGGTGCCACTGAACCCGGAACCATGTGGTTGGGAAGCAAGCTTCTTACCACACAGCCATGCATATATATATATTTGAAATCAACTCCTATCCAAACAATGCAGGCATGGAAAATGAATAAATAATGTGCATGTGGATGTGCATGTGTGTGTGTGGTGAACATTCACATTTATGCGATGCATGTTAGTACATAAACATGAAAGCAGCCAGGTAGGCAGGTAAAAATAAGTTATATATAAAAATAGGAGGCAAATAAAAAACAACAAAAACCAAATAAGTGCATAAAAAATACAATTCTTTAAGTAAAATGTAACAACTTAATCAGTTCCATTTCCATAAGTGTTTAAATTCCTATTAAAACTTATTTCAAACCCCTTTCATTCTCTAACTTCAATGAATCAAGGATAAAGAAATATTAAAGAAATTTCTTACCTGAGCTGGGAACATATTTTCAAATTCAAGGAGCTTAAATGTTGGGTCAGTAATTGCCATAGCAGCTGTTCTGATGACTCCATGTAGTGACCTTCGAGATATTCTTAGTAGGTCACCCAACCAAACCTCAACATTGCCCTGCAATAAAATGGGAAACCCAAATTCTTAAAGAAATATCAGCAAAAAGTATGAAGTCTGAGATTTTATAAAACCTAGCTAGCAGCTATATTGCAGAAGAGTCATTTTAGCTATTTAATATTGGTTTAAAACAAAGGTGGCAGAATGTTAGCATGCTGAGCAAAATACTTAGCAGCATTTCATCTGTCTTTATGTTCCGGGTTCAAATTCCTCAGAGGTCACCTTTGCCTTTCATCCTTTTGGGGATGATGTGCCAAAATTTGAAACCAGTATTACAAAGCTTCTAAATCTAAAATTTATTAACATATTTTTACAGGAAGAAAAGAAAGACGAAAACATTTAAAAGTATAAAAGAACAAATTACTGAGAAAAAATTTTCAGAACTACCTCACCAAGGAAACAAAGTAAAAGAAAGAAAAACAAGGTGAATTAACCCTTTAGCATTCAGATTACTCTATTAAATACAATGCTTATTATTTATTCACATTGCTTTGAACTTACCATGCATTATCCCAGAGCTATATGATGTTGATGATGTAATTGTTTATTTTTAGAATGACTGTATAGGGTTGGTGTGAAAGGCCAGATCTGGCCAATTTGAACACAAAACAGGCTAAATACGGCCAGTTTAAATGCTAAAGGGTTAAGCAGCAAAAGATGGAAAGTGGGAGTAACAAGCTGTACACCCCAGACTAAATGGCATGTTTAGCTGTGCCTCATGAACACAATTGCAAAGGCACTGCTGCATAGTCGTCATTGAGACCTCAGGAGTTCTCTGACCCCACATTACTGATTTCCTCTGCAAAATTGGGATAACCACAGCCAGTCTGAGAAATGAGCCCCACCAGGTTGCAGCAAGTGACACAAGCTGTTCATGAGGTAGGGAGAGAGCTGTTTTTGTGAGTGTTGCAAGCTGTTACACTTTCAATTTTAAATTTATTTCCTAATATGTCAAAATTTCTGCCACACAACTACAACCTGGTCCAATGTCACAAACTAACTGATGTTTTTTCTGGTCACAGTACTTTACAAAATATGCTTTTTCTATGCTAGCGACAATAAAATGGGATTGTGTGTTGTATATTATTCCCTTTTCCCTTCCTTTATATTTTTTCACTAATAGTCATTTGTGTAGGGACCCCTTTAAAGGGCTTATTTTCATTCCTAATATACAAAATGTTTTCCAGAAAACTGACTAAAAATTACAACAGTATGTTGTGATTTTTCATCAAAATATTTTAATCCCCAAAACTGAAAACCATAATGGAATATTTCAAATGCCTTCTCATGATATGAGTGAAACAGCATCGTAATATCTTCTCTCTATTTAAGGCAGCAAGCTGGCAGAATCATGACTGTACCAGAGAACATGCTTAACCACATTTCATCTGTCTTTACGTTCTGAGTTCAAAATGCCACCAGGGTCAACTTTGCCTTTCATCTTTTGGGGTCAATAAAATAGTACCGCTTAAACAATAGGTTCGATGTAACCAACTTACCCCCTCCTTCAAAGTGGCTGGTCATGTGCCAAAATTTGAAACCAACATCTCCCAGTTAGAGAATAACTTTAGTTAGATTTCATATCCCACCAATGACTACTCAGATACTGGGATACGTCCTGTTACTTGTATGACACAGGAGTATCAGCTCAGACTGTCTGGACATATTGCTTGATTTTCTGAATTAGACCTTGCATGCCATATTCTATTCACTGAGGATCCAGCAATGTTAACACCTCGTGTTGGTCAACCACATGCCACAAGATCACAGTAGATGAGGGGATATCTTGCTGAGAAGGGGACTGACTTGGATTCTGCTAGATGGGTCACCAAGGAGGACCCAAGAATATACCAACAAATAGTGAGTGCAGCCATACACTGCTACAGCACATGCCCCCCACATTTGTCTTGACCTATGACTTGATGCTTCTCTCTTAATACCAACCATTCAATTATAAAAGGAGAAATGTTAATTGTTCTCCATCTTAGAAGATTGAGAATAAGATAACAAAACTGGCTTTTTGGGTTGACGTAATAGCTTTAGTTAAATTTGAAGAGCTGACATTTGGATGGATAATCCAGTGTTTGATTATCTTTGTACTACATGATATATTTACTCTTGCAAGTCAATAATGGAGCCTCATCATGATTGTTTGACTTACTAGAAAGCTAATTTTATTTAAGTTAGTGTTAATTTAGTTAATACAGAGAACTTCAGAAAAAAAGAAAAAAAACTAACCAGAAATAACTCTGTAATAAGGAAGAAGAGAGAATTACTGAATGATCAATATAATTCGAATTATTTTAGTAGGCCTGGATGTGTGGTTAAGAAGCTTGCATTGCAATTATGGGATTTTGGTTTCAGTATCACTGGACAGCACTTTAGGCAAGTGTCTTCTAATATGGCTTCAAACTGACCAATGCCTTGTGGATGCAGTTGATAAAATGAAACTGTGTAGAAGACCATCATATCAAGATGCATATGTGTGTGCACGTGTGTGTGTGCACGTGTGTGTGTGCACGTGTGTGTGTGTGTGCGTGCATGCATGTGCATGTGTGTGTGATGCTCTTGGAAAGTGTAGAGTAACTGGCTTTAATGCATACACCTTTTTACCATCTCACTCTGATGGTAACAAACTAAGCCATAGAATTTCAACATTTGTGCACACATGTAAACATATTTGATGGGCTTCCATCAACCAATTCCTCTTACAAGCCATTGATTGGCTCAGGGTTATAATACAAAAACCAGAACAATACCACCATAGTCACCTCTATGCTAATCACTGTGAACATACAAAAACAGGCTGGTCAACAAACATAATGTAGCAATCCCAAATAACCAGCTTACACTGTATGCTTTCAAATACTTCCTGAAATAATAATTTGATCCCAAGCCAGAATGAAGAATTGTATATAATCAGTGTGAGATCCACGCAAGTGTTTTAACTCAACTGTCTCTATGTTGTTTGTTTGGCTTAGCTATTAAGAAATAACAAATGAGACAATTTAATCTGATTATCTTCCTAAGCACATAACTTGTATTGACAGTGATATAGAAATTTATGAGTCATCAATTGGAATGTGAGGAATTGTGCTTGATATTTATTGATATATCTGTTTTGTCTCCAAGGATAAGAAGAGAATGTAGGCAGTAATAGTATTGGTTAAATATTTTACAGACAGACAGACAAACCAAACTTCAGATAAATTTCTTTACCTGAGCTTGGACGGTTTCCTCAAGAGCAATGCACTCTCCTTCTTGTGAATGAATAGACAGGATCCTATCATAGTACTTCTCATCAAATTGTACAGATTTGGTGTTATCAAAGACACTCAAGAGGTGAGCCTGGAATGAAGAAATCAGTGTATGTAGAAGTAACAGACAAATGTTTACTGATCTATTTTTACTGATATGTTACAAATTACAAAAGAAAAGGATATAGGAAAAAAATGAAATTATAGTGTATGATACGTGAAACACAAGAATCATCATCACCATCATTATCGTAATCATCATCGTCATCGTCATCATCATTGTCGTCGTTGTCGTCATCATCAATGTCATCGTCGTCATCATTGTCATCATCACCACCATCATCATCATCATCATCATCATCCTTTGACAGTTTGACCAGAGCTGGCAAGCTGGGAAGCTACACCAAGATCCACTCTGGTTTGGCTTGGTTTCTGTGGCTTGATGCCCTTCCTAATGTCAACCGCTTTACAGTGCACGTTGGGTGCTTTTAATGTGGCACTGACATGAGCACTTTTACATGGTGTTGGCATAAGTGCTATCACACAGACTGTGTCAAATATATTATTTTAAATAAAGTAGACTAAGTTAAATGACTTTGGACTTGGTGAGACCAAAGGAATAAAATTTGAAGCAACCTTTAACGTAACCAGAACACTATTTTGAAAATAGCTAAAAAATTGCTATAAAAATTGGTTTCAGCAAGTGTCAATAACATTACATTATAGAATTATCTAATGTTAGTTTCCATGCCATTATTCTCAACCATGTAAATGGCAGTGAGCTGGTAGAATCATTAGTACACTGGCCAAAATGCTTAACAGCATTTCATCTGTCTTTATATTCGTAGTTTAAATTCTTCTGAGGTCAACTTTACCTTTCGTCCTTTCAGGGTTGCTATAATAAGGACTAGTTGATCATCGAGGCCGATGTAATTGACTCACCTCCCTTCCCTGAAACTATTGGCCTTGTGCCAAAATGTGAAACCAATATTCTCAACCACATCAAGTATTTTTTGCTTAATAAATCCAAAATGTTATCATCAACAAAACTCTAGAAAATATCAAATGTACAAATAGAAACTAAAAGAAGCTTGTCATACATATGTATCTGTGTCTGTGTGTAAGTAGACGTGTCATCATCATCATCATCATCATCGTTTAACATCCGCTTTCCATGCTAGCATGGGTTGGACGATTTGACTGAGGACTGGTGGACCAGGAGGCGACACCAGGCTCCAATCTGATTTGGCAGAGTTTCTGCAGCTGGATGCTCTTCCTAATGCCAACCACTCCGACAGTGTAGTGTGTGTTTTACGTGTCACCGGCACGAGGGCCAGTCAGGGGGAACTGGCGATGGCCACGCTTGAAATGGTGTGTTTTATGTGCCACCTGCACAGGAGCCAGTCCATCGGCACTGGCAACGATCTTGCTCAAATGTCTTTTCACATGCCAGGGAGGCGGCTTTGGTAATGATCAATGCCCATGCTCGAAATAGTGTATTTTACGTGTCATCTGCATAGGAACCAGCCCCTCAGCTCTGGCAACGATCTTGCTCGAATGTGTATGTGTGGAATTTTAGATGAGGGCATTGGCTAGTTGATGCCCTCAGCTAAAACATTTCCAACTACAAACTTGGAATTCCCCATTTGTTGAATAAGCCTGCTGTAACTCCTTTTTGAATATCACCACAGCTGGAGATGATGTAAGGGGGATGACCTTGTCCAGCCTGCAACATGGACAAATAGAAGTGTTGGTGAGTGGAGATTGCAAGAGTGTGTGGTGGAAATGAGAGATAGGGAGTGGATGAGGGGAAGAGAGGTGGGTGACAACTGTAAAGATCAGGTAGGGTTGATGGGCGAATAGGGTAAGGAGTAGGGAATGACTAATGATGTGAGAGTTAGGGGAGATAGGGAGTGTAGGAGATGACTGACAGGGCTGAAAAACAGGGGAGAGCAGCAGAACAGTTGTGACAATACAGTAAACAGAAGGATGAGAGATGACACATGTGGTTAGGTACGTTGTAGGAGTGTAAGTACAGGGGGAAAGAGGTAGGTATAGTGCAATAAGGGAGTGAGAAATGTTTGGTGGTAGATGAGGAGAGCTAATTTGGAAACTCAGTGGGGGTGAAATCAATGTAAAGTGTGGGTGGAGAGAGCAGTATTAGTGGATCAAGGATGGAAAAGAAATGAAATAGTTCTGGGTCAGAAGAAAAAATAAGTGAAATCAAGGAAGAATTGTAGTTAGAAAGATGATAGGTAGTGGGGTGCCTTGAGGAGGAAATTAGGAGAGGGGTCCAGTTGTGCATATACATGTTCAGAATTCAGTTTCACTGAGGTGGGTAGGTCTTCTTCTAAAAGGCAATCAGCAGTCATCTCCTCTGTGGGAATCTCAGAACCTTAAGTTCTGAGGTCAGTCTTTGCCATTTCATTTCAATTCTTCCATCAGTCTCCCTCTTCCACAAACTCTACCCACATTAAGCAAACTGACACTTCTTTGTATTGCTGTCCTCATCTATATGCATCACATACACATACCAGTGCAGTCTTCAATCTTGCATACTACATTTGAATCTTATTGTGTTCAATTTTTCTCCCTGTACTTTGTCATTGATACACACATACATTACATATCTAACAAAGCATGCTGGCTTCACCTCTTTCTAGTCTTCTCATGTCCTAAGCATGCAAGGCCCATGTCTCACTATGTAGGATCACAGCTTTAACACAAGCATCTTAAAATCTGCCCTTCACTCTGGCAGAAAAGACCTTTGTTGCTAGCAGTGGTAATAGCTCCCTGAACTTTCTCCAGCCCATTCTTGTTCTGCTTTTATACTTTCAGAGCAATAACCCCCTTGGTAAATAAATCTTGAAAGCAAAAAGCTATCAATTACTTTTCGGGAGCCATCTAAGTATTTAAGAGAATCTATTTCTGGTGTGCTCACAATATGAACTGCTTCAGTACATCTATCACATGCAAAGCATATGTCCCCTGTTAGTCTGTCTGTGATTCCACTATATCTCTTGCATACTTTTAGCTTACATTAGACAGTATATGGAGTTTATACCTACTTCTTTTCTACCTATCACATAAGGCCATTTTTCTAAAGATACCAGAATTCTTTTTTACTTACTAAAACATACTTCTTTGCTAAATTTACCTTAAGATCTCTCAATTCTGAGTTCATCTTCCAAGCCTGGAATTTTCTAATTCCTCTATGGCTTCATCTATGAGTACTAGTTCATCAGCATGTAAGAGTGTCCATCATTAGCCACTCTTAAGCTCCATTAAGATGGCCAGTGGGTGAGGTCTGAATCTTACTCAACTCACATGCTAAATTTGTCACTGAAATCATTGTTGACTCTCACTTCACTTATTACTTCTCAGTACAAAGTTTATAAAACATTCACAAGCCATTCATTTACACATAGTTTCCAAAGTGGACACCAAATTACTGAACAGGTTACACTATCAGACACCTGCTAAAAATCAAAGAAAGGTCAGAATAGTAGTTTGTTCTTAGCCAAGTATTTCTCCTGTAGTCATCACTAAGAAAATTTATATCGGTGGTACCACTTCCTGCAGGTATGAAGTTAAACTGCATCCCATTTAGTTTGTCATAGATTAATCATGATATGACTCATTCTGTAACCATCATAACCTGATCCAGTAGTTTGATTTCTCTATAGGGGCTTCTCTCTAAGGCATCTCTTTTGACTGCCATGCAAAAGTGGATGTTAAAATGATGACTATGATTCTGTGTGTGTGTGTGTGTGTGTGTGTGTGTGTGTGTGTGTGCATGTGTGTATTTGTCCGTGTATATATGTCTGTACACATTTGTTTATGTGTGTGTGTGTGTGTGCGTGCATGTTTAAATATATCATCATAATCATCATCCTCATTTAACATCTGCTTTCCATGCTGACATGGGTTGGATGGTTTGACATAGAATTGGCTAGCAGGGAGCTGTCCAGACTCCAATTGTCTGTTGTGGCATGGTTTCTACAGCTGGATGCCCTTCCCATTGCCTATATAATAATACATATATATTTTACAGGCAAGAAAGTAAATTTCAAACACTGTGTAGCTGTGAGAACAACAGAGAAGGATTGGTTATTTACCCTTAAAAGACAGTAAAAGGTTGCTAGCAAGCAACTACAGGAATTGAATCCTCTACTCTTCAGATAGCAAAATTGAACCTATCTTATAAGGGTAACTACCTAATCTTTCTTTGCTGTTTTCACAGTTATACTGCATTCAGAGTTTACTTTCTTGTCTGTAAAATATCAAACACATTCAATGCTTCCAAAGTTTGTTTATAATATACATGTGTGTGTGTGTTTGTGCATGTGTGTCTGTATAATCATATTATAGTCTTATTATGCATATATTTATATATTCATATTATATATATTAATACAGCCGTATATATTCATATCTGCATACATAAATGTTATCAAGACTATGCCTTGTGAAAGGAAATAAATGAATTCAAACAGAGAAAATAAATTTAGAATTATCTATAAATAATTGCAGAGCCCTATGACTACTTAAAGTCAGAAAGTCTGAACAGTAAGTAATATTGGAATAGTTTTATCAGAGTTTAATGTGTATCAAAGTAAGGTGATTAATGCAATTGTCTCTCACAGCAAAGGATTAGAAGTTATACAGCAAGTGTTTAGGAATTAAATAGCCAGCCAGACAATTCACTAGTTTGTTGCATGGCAACACAAGAGAATATTTTGCACAAATGAATAGTTATTCTTCACATGGAAGCCAAATTCTGAGTTTGAATGCAACGCTAATGTGGGATTAGTTCCTAAGGAATAAGTAACTACTTTACACATTACCACTGCCATTACATTTTAACGATGTATCAATGCATCTCTGGAGTTAGTTTCAGATGACCATAAAATGCAGGATAAGTTATGTTAAAGGTTATACAGATATTCTGAAACTATTCTTTTAAATTAACTTATTTTTGAAAAAACAAATTTTGAAAAAATAAAAAAAAAATTTGCAAATATAGTTTTGGGAGCAATAAAGCAAAACAGCATTCAAATATTGAAGGAAGAAAAAAAAAAACAGATTCTTTTGAAAAATATTGAATTCCTTTTCCAATAAATAAAAAGAAAATAATATTCCCCAACTCAAGGGAAATATTCAATAGAGAAGTCTATTCTAAAACTAACTCTCAAACAGAATATTTGCTGGAGTCTAAATAACGATAACCATATACTTTCTTTTTGATAAATGATTTTGAATATTCATTAAAACTTTGTTGGATATTTTTTCTTTTCTTTTTCTCGCCGTATTTATTCTCCTATAAATTCGTCTTCTATTTACAGTAAGTCAGAGCCAACACTGGAGGATTTTGTGCATTATTCCGAGGAAGCAATGAGCACATATTCCCCAGGAAGTAATAAATTGCTATTGAAAGATAAATGAAAATATTAATCTGAAACGGCATGCTCGGAACGCTTGAAGAAGGAAAACATTTCTTTACATAATCTACTAAGAAAACAATATTTTTTAAATTCATTTTACATTTCTGAGGGTAAATATTTAAATGTATGTAATATATATATTTTATATACAGTAAATGGTTGTTTGTAGTGCATGATACAGCATATTATAACATAACAGTGTATGTATATATATATATTAATTGAAGTTTACAGTGTTATATATCTATTACAGCTGATATAACCAATCAGTTTTGTACTAGGGGTTTAACAGAGTTTTAGGTAACAGTTCAGCTATGTAACCATATGCTCATCAGAGGTAGCTGTTATGGAATTAAATATGCTGACTGCTCTCTATTGTTGATATATACATATGTGTACACAGTTGTGAAAGATTGTGTTTCTTACGAAGGCATGAGGCCTAGTGGTTAGGGTGTGACAGATTTGATTCCAGGACCAAGTGGTACATTGTGTCCTTGAGAAAGGTACCTTGTTTCATGAAAATAGACACAGGTGTGGTTGTGTGTTTACAAAGGTCACGTCACTTCCTAACCATGTGATTTTTGGTTCAGTTTCACTTGTGATACCTTGGGCAAGTATCTTCTACTACAGCCTGGGGTGACTAAAGTCTTGTGATGATATATATATATATATATATATATATATATATATATATATATATATATATATATATATACATATATATATATATGCATATGTATATATGTATATGTAAATATAATATATGTATGTGTGCATGTACGTACATACACGTACATACATACATACATGCGTACATATATATATGTATGTATGTGTATAAATGTGTGTGTGTGTATAAATGTGTGTGTGTGTGTGTGTGTATATATATATATATATATATATATATATATGTACACAAACACACACACATATTTTCCCTGTATCAGCATCTTAAGTTTCTTAGTGTTTTGCCCCTTTAACTGGTAATTAGCATTATAATTTAAAGTCTACCCCTACTCTGTGTCTTTTTTATAGATAGTTACTTCTATCTAATTGACTCTTCCTAAAGTTTTGTTTCTCTTCTCTTGGTGAGAAAGGGATACCTATGATGATATGTATGACCAATAGCTAGCCATGAGCTGTCAACTCACTCGTGTCTTTTATTCTAAATATACACAGTCTTCTAGTCTCAGATTTTAGTAGATGATAAAGAGATAAATAAATTGGAAATGAATTACAACTCTATGACCCAACTATGTTCCATGCTATTCTAAGAAATTGGAGTCTGTTTTTCTAAGCCACTTTTGTTACAATAGCAACAACATGAATTTCTTCAATCTTCTTACTATGTTAAAATATTTAAGAAAAATTATATTAATGTGTCCTACCTGCTGAAATTCCATAAATATATTTTTTTGTGCAGCTGAAGATAGCACTGCATTTAGATTAATATAAGGATTGCATTGTTCAATTAAATGGAGCCACTTGAAATGGTCGTACTGTATTACTACTTGATATCTTGTTACTTATTTTGATTTTATACACACACACACATACACATGCATATATTTACATATATATGTGGTAGTTGTCTACATCTTATGCAGAATCTGACCACATCTACTTACACCTTAGATCTACCATGGCATCTGATGTGGTTTTTTAAACCAGACAATGTTTTGAAAAGACATCCACATAAATTGCATATCCACTTTGGACCACCAAAAGATGCAGTTAAATTCTTGTCATTGTGGATCTTAAAATGTCTTTTGAGGCTTCTATTAGATTTGCAGACCTTATGGTATACATGGAATTGACAGGTATGGACAGATAGATAAGCAGTGTAGTTGGTAGAGGCTTGTTTTTCATACGTCTGCAAATGATATTTGAGCCCAGCAAAAGAAAGGCATGGTCTGTTACAAACTGTGCACACAAAATGGTTGCTGAGATTCATTTTCTTGTTGATCTTCTTTTTTAATATTCTTTTACTTGTTTCAGTCATTTGAGTGCAGCCATGCTGGAGTACTGCCTTTAGTCGAACAAATCGATCCCAGGACAAGGACATATTCTTTGTAAGCCTAGTACTGATTCTATCAGTCTCTTTTGCTGAACCACTAAATTACCGGGACATAACACACCAACATCAGTTCTCAGGCGATGGTGGGGGAACAAACACAGGCACACAAATACATACATACATATACATGGTGCAGGAGTGGCTGAGAAGTAAGTAGCTCACTCACCAACCACATGGTTTCAGGTTCAGTCCCACTGCATGGCACCTTGGGCAAGTGTCTCCTTCTATAGCCTCGGACTGACCAAAGCCTTGTGAGATGATTTGGTAGATAGAAACTGAAAGAATCCTATGTATATGTATGTATATATATATATATACATATATATATATATATATATATATATATATATATATATATATATTTGTATGTATGTATGTATGTATGTATGTGTGTGTATATGTTTGTGTGTGTGTGTTTGCCCCCCAACATTGCTTGACAACTGATGCTGGTGTATTCATATCCCCATAACTTAGCAGTTTGGCAAAAGAGACTGATAGAATAAGTACTTGGCTTACAAAGAATAAATCCTGGGGGTCAATTTGCTCGACTAAAGGTGGTGCTCCAGCATGGCCACAGTCAAATGACTAAGACAAATAAAAGAATATATATATATATATATATATATATATATATATATATATATATATATAGTAATGCAGTACATATATATCTATGTATATGACAGTGTCTTTCAGTTTCCCTCTACTAAATCCACTCACAAAGCTTTGGTCAGTCTGAGGCTATTGTAGAACACACTTGCCAAAGGTGCCAAGCAGTGGGACTAAACCTGGAACCATGTGGTTGGTAAGCAAAGCAAGTCCTTATAATATGTTGCACTGGTTTACTAGGAAACTCCAATGTAAGGCTAATGTCTTCCAAATATGAACAGTTTGTAAATTTTCACTCATCAATATCTTCATGTGCTCATGACTTTTACAATGCTGGCATCACCTGCTCTCTCAGCAAGTATTTATACCGATAACATTATCTCTGTCTTACATCCACCCTAAATAATTATCTTTATCTTTTAATTATTACAATACACAAGACACTAATAAAGATCAGAAAAGTTCAGATGATAATATCGTTTTACATCATTCAATATATTCCTTTACGAGATTAAGTTCTATAATATAGCTGAATGTATTACACACACACAAGTGTGTATGTACATATACATGTATATATATATATGTGTGTGTGTGTGTGAATATATATATATATATATATATATATATATATATATATATATATATATATATATATACTTTATTTAAAAGCAGCAGAAATATAACAAAAGACTGTTCCTCGAAGTTTCACGTTCCCGTTCATCGGGAATGTGAAATTCCGAGTAACAGTCTTTCGTTATATTTCTGCTGCTTTTAAATAAAGCATATTACTCTACCTCTGGTATTTGAGTACTCTTTTTTCCACCTTGTTGCACATTTTATGTGCTTACTCCGGTACATGTATATATATATATATATATATATATATATATATATATATATAAGTGGTTGGCGTTAGGAAGAGCATCTAGTTATAGAAACTATGCCAGCTCCTGTCAAACCATCCAGCCCATGCCAGCATGGAAAAAGGACATTAAATGATGATGCTGATGCTGAAGAGAGTGCAAGTCAGGCGGGCAGGCCACTTTGTTCAAGTGCCTGACATGGAACTCCCCAAGAGAGTGAGTGAACTGGTGGAAGGCAAATACACACAAGATGTACAGGAAAAGTGCTAAAGGATACACTCAAAGACTTACTAAAGAGCTTTCAGATCAACCTCAACACTTGGGAAATGCAAGCACAAGACAGAACAGGATGGCAGATGCACAAAGAAAATGCAAACTGCACAATTCCTTGCCCTCAGTCCTAGCAAGCCACCAGTGCCTGAAGTGTGGTGGAGCCTTCCAAGCATGCATTGGACTGATCAATCACACCTGGACACACTGTGAACCACCTTCTTCTCCTATTTTTTGTCCTTGGTCATCATCATCAACAACAATGGACAAACTAATAATAGCAATAATATAAGGTTAAACAACAATGATAAGAACTACATTAAAATCACCCATTTGTACCCAAGATGTATTGGGAGGGCTTGTTCTCCCTTCCTTCTCAGATAGATAATAAAATAAAAGAGGATATTCACCCACCCACTTCTGAAATAAAAAATGTGTGTATTTTTGCCTAAATTTTGCTTTATTATTTATCTATTCATTAAATAATATTTTATAAGTAACTTATGATACAATATATACGATATTGATCAACTTTAAAGTTTTTGTAAAGTAAATAATATCTATCTTTCAATCAATCTATCTTGCAGACAGTCTGGCTTACAAATATTTAGGAGATAAGTAAGAGATCCATTAAATTTGACATTTTCCATTCATTCTTCTATACCAACCTAAATGGGATGGATCTGCAAAAGACAAAATGTTCATGAATTGATGGTAGAAGTATGTGCATTGTGTATACAGATATGTGTACGTGTATGTGTTCATAGCCAGACACAGACACAGACACACATTTATGTACAGGCGCTTTTACTTGCTTCATTTATTCAACTGTAGCTATGCTGGGGCACTGCCTTCAAGGGTTTAACCAATCAAATCAGCCCTTGTTTTTAAGTTTAGTACATTCTACTGATGGTACTTATTCTACTGATGCAAACAAACCAACACCAGATAAGCACACACACGTATATATATATGTGTGTGTGTGTGTGTGCATGCTCGTGCGTGTGAGTGTGTACAACAGTTACGCTTGTGTATGAACAACTACACTACGAAGGTATTTCAACCATGTTTCGTGGTCTGCTACCACAACAACTCCTTTATAGGATCCAGTTAGCTCAAGACATCATCAGGAGGAACCACGTCCGGTTTCGACCCCTACTCCTCTACCATTTTGACGTTCCCCCCCACACACCTTTCGGAGGTGTCTTCAGCTCTGGTGTTGAGTGCATGTCTTCTTTCTTCTGTTCCCTGGCCTCTTTGATGCAGCGTCAATGAGTGGTAATGAGACATGGCTGTGGCTACTGAGAACATGCCAATGCTTGGTAGAAATGAAGCCAGCATGCTCTGCTGTATGGGTAATGTTAGTGTGCATGTACAACTAAGTGTAAATTATTTAAGAGAAGAATTGGATATAAAAGGTATCTGCTGTCCTGTGCCAGACAGAACTGTGCTGGTATGGTCACATGATGTGTATGGATGAGGACAGCTGCATAAAGAAGTGTTGATCTCTAATTGTGAAGGGAACATGTACAAGGAGTAGACCCAAGAGGACATGGGTTGGAGTGGTGAGAGAGGATCTTCAGACACAAGACCTCACTGAGGAGATGACAAGGGACTGAGACTTCTGGTGATTTGGTGTGCTTGAGAAGACATGTGACTCTCAATACATACAGGCATGTCTCTCTGTCAGATGAGAGATCTTTAGGCTTATGGGTACTGGTGTCTCCCATAAAAGCACCCATGCTGGTGCCATATAAAAAGTACCCATGTCAGTTCCAAATAGGAAGCACTCATGCTGGTGTCATATAGAAAAGCACCCATTCAGGGCTTCCATATTGATGCCACGTAAAAAGCACCCAGTACACTCTGTAAAATGGTTGGCATTAGGAAATGCAGCCAGCTGCAGAAACCATGCCAGAACAGACAATTGGAGAGAGGAGAGTTTCCTGGCTGACAAGCTCCTGTCAAACTATCCAACCCAAACCTGCCAGGGAAATGGACGTTAAATGATGATGATGATATATGTGTGTGTGTGGGTGTAGCTTTGTGGTAAAAAGCTTGCTTCCCTACCACATAGTTCTGGGTTCAGTCCCACTGCATGGTATCTTGGACAAGTGTCTTCTACAATAGTCTCAGATTAACCAAAGCCTTGTGTGTGGATTTGGTAGATGGAAACTAGAGGAAACTCATTGTGTGTGTATATATATATATATATATATATATATATATATATATATATATATATATATCTGGAGGAAACTCATTGTGTGTATGTATATATGTATATATGTGCGCATGTGTTTCTTTGTGACAGTGTTTGTCACCCTATCTCTGTTTGACAACCAGTGTTGGTGAGTTTACATCCCCATAACCTAGCAGTTTGGCAAAATGAGTCCGATAGGATTAGCACTAGGCTTACAAAAACAAGTTCTGGGGTCGATTTGTTCAACTAGAACCCTTCATGGCAGTGCTCCAGCATGGCCACAGTCAAATGAGTGAAACGCATAAAGGAATGTGTGTGTGTGTGTGTGTGTGTGTGTGTATACACATGCACACACATACCCATCAGTGCATGAACAAACAAAAGAAAGTAGCCCTCAGTACGTTTGGTTGGAGTTACATGTATTTAATAGCAAGACGTAATATCTTCAAGTCTTCCTCGGTCTCTCTTTTTCCACATTATTTATTCTGAATGCTTGCCACTTGCTTATGTTATTGTCATTTTACATCTGCATCATTTGCTCATGCCATCACAATCTCTTCTCTTGCATAATACATCTGATTCCTCTTATATCCACCTTATTTCTCCCTTCCTTTGTACTTCCCCATTTATGCTCTCTAGCATGGCACATTAAGCAAAATGTTAGTAGTGTGCACAGAGAGGAAGAGAGAGGGAGAGAGAGACATACACACAATATTTTGTTTATCCTTTTGCATTCTTTTTCCCATGCTGGCAAGTATTGGCCGGATCTCACAATGAGTCATTGCTTGTTGCAGTCCTTCACCATGTGATGCATATAGCCACAGAGAAAACTGGCCAAGCTGAATATTTCGTTTTACCCTAATCACTTGACTATGAAGCAAGAGTGAAGCCTGTCTTTGGCTAAGTTGACTGAGGCAAACAAACTTACGAAATTCATCTATTGACAAAACGAGAGTTGGTGGTTTAGACTAGTGGTTCTCAAAGTGGGCAGTAGTGCCCCTCTGGGGGTTGTGGAAAGATCCGAGGTGTGTGTGTGGGGGGGGGGGGGCATTGAAGAAAAGTTGGGATGATAATGGAGTGGCCAAAAGGGGATAATAGATGTATAAAAAAGCCCCAAAATAATGGGTTAATTAGATTAAGCTTTATTTGTGAAATGCAGTTGTTTTGAATTTGCTGCAGAAAGTGCTCTATATTTGTGGTGGTGAGTGATGGCAGGGTCTTGGCACTAAGAATATGGCCTGGGTGTGAAAAGGAGCAGCAGCTCAAAAAGTTTGAGAACCCCTGGCTTAGACCTTCATAACAAATACTTAACAAATATTGCTCATTCAAAAAGTGAAACTTGAAAAAATAACAAAATACACCAATAACAAACAGGACAGCAATCAACAATTTTTAGCAACCGAGTAAATAATTTCACTGACCTGTATTGTATGCGAGTCACTTGCTTGACCAAGAATCTCCAATAAGGCAGGGTCGGAAACAAAGAAGAAACGAGGGAAGACGAGTCTTTTCTTCTCCAGGTAGCCTGTCAGTGACTTCTGACACATTTCCAACTGTTCAAGGAGGTGTGGGAGAAGACGAGAGAGAATGTCATCACCCACACAACATATAACGACTTTTGAAATTTCATGTGCCCGCTGCATAATTCGCATCCAAGACTTGTCAATATTGCTGAACCGTTTCGCCTCCTGTAAGATTTTTATGTAGAAATGGGTTACTGTTTGGTTGAGACAAATTAAACTTTACACTCGCAATGTCATTTTTTTCTATAACAACTAGCATTCTGTTGGCTATGACAATGAGTGTTCTTATAGATCTGATCAATAGAACAACCTGCTCATGAAAGTAACGTGCAAGCAGCTGAGTACTCCACAAACAGGTGTACCCTTAATGTAGTTCTCAGGGAGATCCAGTGTGACACAGAGTGTGACAAGGCTGGCCCTTTGAATTACAGGTGCAACTCATTTTTGCTAGCTGAGTGGACCAGAGCAATGTGAAATAATGTGAAAAAAGTAACTTGCTCAAGGATACAACACACCACCAGGAATCAAACTCACAACCTTATGATTGTGAGTCAAGTTCCCTAACCACTAAGCCACATGCCTTCTTTCTGTATTCAAGCATTAAAACCAAACAAATCTTTGTTTTATTTGGTAAGACCCAAAAGAATTCATGAATGATGTTGTCAACAAAGTAAAACAAATGAATCAAGGACTCAGTTTTGTGCAACACAAAAGCATCAGGAAACAGGCTACAACAATTAGAGTTAACCATTAGATGGTGAATCCATGCTAAACAATACTAAATATCACAAGTGTAAAATTATTTATAAAACATGCATAAAGTATAGACACAAACATGGCTATGTGGTAAGAAGCTTGCTTCCGAACACGCATGGTTCTGGGTTCAGTCCCACTGTGTAGCACTTTGGGCAAGTGTTTTCCACTATAGCCTTGGGCCGACCAAAGCCTTGTAAGTGGATTTGGTAGACAGAAACTGAAAGAAGCCTGTCGTGTATATATATATATATATATATATATATATATATATATATATATATATGTGAGTGTGTGTATGTATTTGTGTCTGTGTTTGTCCTCTCATCATCGTTTGACAACTGGTATTGATGTTTATGTCCTTGAAATTTAGCAGTTCAGCAAAAGAGACTGATAGAATAAGTCACCAGGCTTAAAAAATAAGCTTTGGGGTTGATTTGTTCAACAAAATCCCGTTCAAGGTGGTGCCCCAACGTAGCTGCAGTAAAATGACTGAAACAAGTAAAAGAATAAAAGAATAGAGTAAGATATAACAATTCGAAGAATAAAAAAGCTACAAAATATGTGCTTGTTACAAATACTGTTAGTTATTGTTGTCAAGCTTCAAGTTAGTTCTGATAGAGCAGAACTATGACCAAAGGTCCTCCAGCTATAACCATTCAGTCTGTTTTCTACAAAGATCTGCAAAGAACTCATGGTTACATTATCAGATGTATTCCTTTCTAAGACGGAGGTGTGATTTCCATTATTATCTCGCAAGTCCAAGTGATCATATAGAGGCTCCACACACAGTCCCTGATAATTGTCCTAAATAGTCAAGCAGTGGTTGATACTAATTGCTTTCTCTAAGTTATTATATGTGAGTCAGATCCAGTTAGGAGCTGAATCTATGATGAAGATTCTACCACCTTCCTTTCCTTTGGCTATAAAAAAGAAAATTATAACAAGAACAACAGATAGTCTTCCTGTCTGGTAGCTACAAAGAATGAATTTGTATAATAAACTAATAAACATGGTTGAAAGGTCTGAGGACCAAGCTTTCCCTTTCAGACAAAATGTCATCGGTTTTCTCAAGTGCTACCTGAGGTGAGATTTGAGAGGAAGGTAATGCCTGTCATTAATTTTATAGATGATGGGTAAAAGTGGTGAAACAGGGATAGCTAAATGAGCCCCACACTAACTATGCAGGTGGCAAGTTAAACTGTGAGAAGGCATTGACCTTTGACATGTTAGAATTAGCCTGGGTTAAGGCGGCGAGCTGGCAGAAACGTTAACACGCGGGGCGAAATGCTTAGCAGCATTTTGTCTGCCGTTACATTTTGAGTTCAAATTCCGCTGAGGTCAACTCTGCCTTTCATCCTTTCGGGGTCGATAAATTAAGTACCAGTTACGCACTGGGGTCGATGTAATCGACTTAATCCCTTTGTCTGTCCTTGTTTGTCGCCTCTATGTTTAGCCCCTTGTGGGCAATAAAGAAATAAGAAACGTTAGTACGCCGACCAAAATGCTTAGCGGTTTTTCGTCTGTCTTTACATTCTGAGTTCAAATTCCGCTAAGGTCGACTTTGTCTTTCATCCTTTCGGGGTCGATAAATTAAGTACCAGTTGTGTACTGGTTGATTTAATTGACTGGCCCCCTCCCCAAAATTTCGGGGTTTTTGCCTAGAGTAGAAAAGAATTAGCCTGGGTTGTGTTTTGAGGAGTCCCAAATCATCCTCTGTGGTTGCACCTCTATTTTGGGAACCCTTTCTTTGTTCTTATTTTATTCTGTACTATTAATTCCATTTATTGATTTCAAATTTTGGAACAAGGCTAGTTATTTTGAGGGAAGGAGCAAGTTGATTACACTGACCTCAGTGTTCAAATGGTACTTATTTTATTGACCCCTGCTGAAAAGATAAAAGGCAAAGTCGACCCTGGCAGCATTTGAACTCAAAAAGTAAAACTGGAAGAAATACTTCAAAGCATTTTTCTTGGCATAGGTACAATTTAGCTAGATCACCACCTCATTAACTCTGTTATCATCTATTTCTTAATGAAACTTTATTATCATTATCATTATCAAGGCGGTGAGCTGGTAGTATCATTAACACACTGGGTAAAATGCTTAGCAGCACGTCGTCTGTCTTTAAGATCTGAGTTCAAATGCCTCTGGGGTCGACTTTACCTTTCATCCTTTTGGGGTTGATAAATTAAGTGCCAGAAAGGTTTATTATTATAATTATTATTATTATTGCTGATCCTACCCTGTTACTCAGTGTAAAACTCATCCCTATTGTTTGTTGTTTTATAGTGTTTTCCTTATGTAGTGTACCCAACATACTGGGCACCTGTGATCAATAAAGAAATTATTTGGTGAGCTGGCAGACTTGTTAGCTCATCAAACAAAATGCTTAGCATTGTTTCTTCTCGCTGTACGTTTTTGATTCAAATGTTGCTGAGGTTGACTTTGCCTTTCATCCTTTAGGGATCAATGAATACCAGTCAAGCATTGGTGCTGATGTAACCCCTCCCTTGTGCCACATAACAAGTACTGGTGACAATGCCACATAAAAAAAACCCAGTACACTCTGTAGAGTGGTTGGCATGAGGATGGGCATTCAGCTATAGAAACCATGGCAAACAGACAACAAAGCCTGTCAAACTATAGAAACCATACCAACATAGGAAACAGATGTTAAATGAAGATAATAATAATGGAGTCATTTAAGACTCCATTATTATTACCTCCACCTTACGGAAGGCAGAGGTATCGTTTACAGCCGTGTTTGTATGTCTGTGGACAAGATATCTCAAGAACTGCTGGATGGATTCAGATGAAACTTTCAGGGATATTTGGCCTCGTGACTAGGACAAACTGATTAGATTTAGGGATCGATCTGGTACTGAACAAGGATTCTGGATTATTTTGCCTGTTGTTTTACTTAATTTTTGTGAGTGGTCTGGTTCATTTTTAGTATTCTCGTTTGTGAGAGCAATCGAATTTATTTCAGATATTCTCATTTTAAAAATCATCTTTGGATAATCATTGAGAGGACGTTGATGTTGACTTGGTGGAGGTTTGAACTCTCTGAGTGCTCTTGTTAGTATTATAATTAAAGCAGTGAGCTAGCAGAACAATACGCATGCCAGGCAAAATGCTCACTGTCATTTCTTCCAGCTTTGTGCTCTATGTTCAAATTCCACCAAGGTCAACATTCATCTTTTCAGTGAAAGTCAATAAAATAAGTACCAGCTGAACACTGGGGTCAATGTAATCAAATTATCCCCTCCCGTAAAATTGCCAGCCTTATGCCAAAATTTTAAACCATTATTATTATTATCGTTTTCGCTGGATGTTAGCAGTCAAGTGCTCTCATTTGGAATGAAAATTTGTGGATCAGTGGGTGGGTGGGTGAGTGGAGGTTGATAAAATAAGTACCAGCTTACTCCTACCCCTAAAATTGCTGGTTTTGTGTCAAAATTTGAAACCATTATTATTATTATCAGCATTATTAGGTGGCGAGCTGGCAGAATCATTAGCATGCTAATGATTCTGATATCAGCATGATAAGGCAGCGAGCTGGCAGAATCGTTAGCACACCAGGCGAAATGCTTAGCGGTATTCCGTCTGCTGCTACGTTCTGAGTTCAAATTCCGCCGAGGTCGACTTAGCTGTTCATCCTTTCGGGGTCGATTAAATAAGTACCAGTTATGCACTGGGGTCGATGTAATTGACTTAATCCCTTTGTATGTCCTTGTTTGTCCCTTCTATGTTTAGCCCCTTGTGGGCAATAAAGAAATAAGAATCATTAGCATGCTGGGTGAAACGCTTAGAGGTATTTCGTCTGCTGCTACATTCTGAGTTCAAATTCTGCCAAGGTCAACTTTGCTTTTCATTCTTTCAGGGTTGAAATAAGTACCACTTATGCACTGAAGCCAATGTAATTGACTAGCCCCCTTCACCCCAAATTTTCAAGGCCTTGTACCAAGAGTAGAAATAATTATTATCATTATTATTGCCTTATGTGAGTAATGTTTTGTCTTGTTTATGGATTATTTGTAAAAGGATGAGGGAGTTTTATTGTTTTAATTTTTCTCTCTCCCATTTTAGAGGCAGAAAAGACAAATTTTGACTCAAGTAGTTCTTTTACCTTGAAGCATTAGAAAAAAACAAACTATTTTCTATTTCAGCATGGTATCTGAAGACTAGTCTGGAAAAGAAGGACTTGGAAGCTTAAGAACCTTTCACATGGTCAGAGATTTAGGGATATCCTTACTGAGAAATTTGATGATAAGGAGGAGGAGCTACAGTCCTGTGACATAGAAAGCCGCTGGGAATTCCTGTGAGACAGCTTGCTGAGTGCCACAGAAAAATCTGTGGCTGGTGCAAAGTCCCTTCCAGACCCAGGGTAACATGGTGGTGGAACAATACTGTAGACAGGGCCATTAAGAGCAAATATATATATATGTATGTGTGTGTGTGTATGTTTGTGTATCTGTTTTTGTCCCCACCAACATCGCTTGACAACCGATGCTGGTGTGTTTACATCCCCATAACTTAGCGGTTCGGCAAAAGAGACCGATAGAATAAGTACTAAGCTTACAAAGAATAAGTCCTGGGGTCGATTTGCTCAACTAAAGGCAGTGCTCCAGCATGGCTGCAGTCAAATGACTGAAACAAGTAAAAAAAAACAAAAAAAAGAGATGTGTAGGAGGGAGTCAAGTATATCATTTGGGGCCAGGGTCCTTGCTGGCTTCAGTTTAGCATCCAGAAACTAGAGTACAGCAGGGTGCATTAGTATCTTCTTGGTGACTGCTATAAACAACAACTTACAAAGCCATTTGGTATCACACACTCAGCTCATCAAGGATGTGCTGGTCATTACTTCTGTATTTTTGGCTTCTGAGCCACAGCTCTGGAAGCTGGTTGTGTCAAAGGGTCATGCATGGATGATGCCAGAAGTGAAACACTCAGCTTTTGAACTGTCTATGAAACTCTGCCACACCTATTTTATTTTCTGCTCTGGCATATTTACCAAGCTTAAATCTTTCCAGTCCTTGTTATTAATGCTAAATATGGTTACTGTTGTTATCTGTTTACTGTCATCACTCATGTCCAGTGCTGTCTTTAGACATGGGCACATTGAACAAGTGCCTGGCCACCTCTTGGGGCTAGGGCCTAATTCTAATCTATGTATGCTGTGACTGTAGTCAATAAATAAATACCATAGGTCTCAGTGCATTAATTTGTCTGGAGTGAACAGTATTGTCTTAGATGCTGAAATTATTATGATTCCAATTGACTTCTGATGAAGGGATCACACTTGAATGCTATTAAGATGGTGCTGCCTACACACACACACACACGCGCACACACACTTTATTTGTGCATTATGTTTCTGTATTGTATTTTTCATTAATACATACCTGAGGAAGTTGCTTTGCAATATCTCCACCAACAAAAACTGCTTCCAGATAGATCCATAAGTTCTGAACGACCAACCAATTTTCTATTATCTCCGTTGTACTGGTTAAGTTTTGAACCCATGTCTGAATAGTTGACTTAAATGGTGCATTATATCTGAGTAAAATCAAATCATATATATATATATATATATATATATATATATATATGTAGAAAATTACGCCTCACAGAGGAATTTTTTGACAAAGAAATCAATAACGACGAATCAATGGTTTGTAACAAGAGCAATTATAATCCCATTAAAGGTAAAAATAAAACATTGTACAAATTTTGGGAGTACATTTCGAACTTTCCTTATAATGAACTTCCACAACCTAAACCCAAACCCAACACCAGTAAAAACGAATGGAAAATCATCCATGAGTTACGAAACAATCATGACATCACAATCAAAGAAGCAGATAAGGGTAGCACTGTCATCATTATGGATACAGAACAATACAAAAACTCTGTATCTCAACTCTTACAAGATACTACATACTATGAAAGAGTAGTCAACTACCAACAAACAAGAACAATGACCAAATTAAACACACTCATTTGCCAACATCGAAACAACTTAACAACAAAAGAATGCGACTACCTAGCAAACTTTAATTGCAAAACCAGCAACCTCTATGGACTTCCAAAAATCCACAAGAGCAAAACTATTTCTGAAGCTTGCAAAAAGTCCACTTCCACCTGCATCACTGTACCACATCCCACAGATCTCAAACTAAGACCAATTGTGGCAGGCCCAAACTGTGAAACACACAGATTAAGCAACTTTATCGATATCCTCCTGAAACCAATACTTCACCACATACCAAGTATTGTTAGAGATGACCTGGACCTACTAAATCATCTACCCAAACATACCGATAAAGACATTTTCATTGTTTCCTTTGATGTAATAAATCTTTACACTACGATCCCACATCAATATGGACTGGAAGCCATTAAATTCTGGCTAGAAAAATACCCCAATGAGATCCCAGAAAGAATAAAAAAAGAATTCATCATCGAGGGCCTTAAGTTTATCCTTCAAAACAATTTTTTGAATTTTAATGATAACACCTACAGACAGGTATCAGGGACTGCAATGGGGACTAAAGTTGCCCCTACATATGCAAACCTGGTGATGGCCTACTTAGAATTGCAGATCTACGACAAATCCAAAACTAGATATGGCCTGTCTTTCCACCAATACCTGTTGAAGAATTGGAAACGTTACTTGGATGATTGCCTCATCCTATGGTCCCACACACTCGACCAACTCTTTGACTTCAAAACCCTAATCAGCAGTGTCAACAACCATATCCAATTTACAATGGAATACAGTCAAGACCAACTTCCTTTTCTTGACATTCTCATTATAAAAATGGGTACCAGCATTGAGACTGATATTCATTACAAACCGACTGATTCCAAGCAATACCTTCTGTTCACCTCCAATCACCCAAAACATACAAAGACAAACATTCCCTTCAACCTTGCGAGAAGAATTTGCACAATTGTCTCTAATTATAGAACTCGAAATAAAAGACTTGAAGAACTAAAGGCAATTCTTCTCGAAAGACATTACCCAGCATCATTAGTTGACAATGGAATAGAACGGGCCAAGACAATTGCTACCCATGACCTGCGAAAACCGAAACACATACACGGCACGTTAAATAGTCTCCCATATCTCTCAACACACAATCCTAGAAATGCAGAAGCTTACATAATAATATACAAAAACATCCCACTACTGAATCAAGACCCACATCTAAAAAGAGTACTCGCAACCCATAAAATAATAAAAAGCAAAAGACAACCCAAATCCCTAAAAAACCTACTCACGAATGCAAAATTGCTTAACACAAGCCCACCACCTACCGTCAAAAAATGTGGTTGCTCCAACTGCAGGACTTGCATCCACCTCATGGAAGGAACAACATACAGATTCCAGTCGGGACACTCTTTTGTCAAAAAATAACTTCACCTGCGCATCAAAAAATTTACTTTACGCCATAAGGTGTGAAGGGTGCCACAAAGAATACATAGGGCAAACGAGCCTTACTCTCAGAGAAAGGATGACAGTTCACCGCCAACAATTGAGGGATCCCACCACAAGACAGATACCACTCAGTGAGCACTTAGATCTCTGTGCACAAAACAAGTCCCCCAAATTCCTAGTTTTCCCATTATACCAATGCTCAGACAACACCACTGACCAAACACGAATAAATAGGGAAAATAACCTTATTCAAAAATACAGACAACAGCTCAACATACTCTAACATAAGCCCCCTCCCCAGGTGCACACCCAAAACAAAGACACACAGATACGCAAAATCACACACACACCAATACAATGCAAACCTCCGACACGAACACACTTACACACATATATACACACACACACACAATCACAATATCTCCACACTAGAGCACAAACCCACATACATTTCAAGAAAAAACACATGCATATATACACTTAAAATAAAATTATAGCAACCACAACCAACACCCATACACACATACGTAAACAGGTACATGCACACACCTACACACCTCCGGCAACCACAAATCATATTCACACATGCATATTTGCATACATATGTACACACACATACAAACACCATATACGCCCGTTCCCCAGTAAAAATGTCACACACACACACTCAAAAGAAAAACACACACAATACAATCCCAACAATCACAACAAACACTCACAAGCACACATGCACAGAAGCATGCACATACAATGACACACCTCCCCGACAAATACAAGCCACATAGACGCACTCACACAAACACACCCACACGTATACACACACATACTGCACTAACAATACAAACAAAACTAATCACTCACAATTACAGCGTGCACACACATGTACACATATACACCAGGAACCTACATAAACCATACCCACATACACACATACACAAACGCATACCCAATACCAACATACACGGAACACACATGCACACACATACACATCACCTGGATAAACCCAACGTACAAGGACACCTAATAAATACAACACACACATACATGCTCACACACACATGCACCCTCATGCACACACATACAGTTGCTCCCTCACACACACACACACCACAATGACAATTCAAACACAAACATACTTAGAGACACACACAAACTCACGTACACACACATAATACCCCCACCAACACACAACACAAATAGACATACGCACACATACAGACATACACAAACATATGAACCATCACACACACATACGGTTGCTTACACACACACACACACCACAAGGGTATTTAAAACAACACGCTCACTCAGACAGAGACACACACACACACTCATGTACACACACACTCCCACACTCACACAAAACACTCCCACGCACACACACAGATGCACACATACATACACACACAGACGCACACATATGTACACACCCTCACACATACATACGGTTGCTCTCTCTTTCTCACACACACACCACAAGGACAATTAAAACAACACATACATACTCAGAAAAATAGATGTAAGCACACTCTCACGTACACACACCTAACATCCCCACCGACACAAAAAACACACAAACACACATACACACGCACTCACAAACGCACTCACGCACACACAACACCCTAACAAATATTAATCACACACATACACACTCACACAAACGTGCACACACATACACACACCATCCTACCATAGATAAAAAACACACACATACTCATATACACATGCCACACACGCACACATACAGACATACACATACATATGAACCATCACACACATACGGTTGCTTACACACACACACCACAAGGATATTTAAAACAACACACCCACTCAGACAGAGAGACACACACACACTCCCACACTCACACAAAATACTCCCACGCACACACACAGATGCACGCACACATACGTACACACCCTCACACATACATACGGTTGCTCTCACACACACACACCACAAGGACGATTAAAACAACACATACATACTCAGACAAAGAGATATATGCACACCTAACATCCCCACCGTACACACACCTAACATCCCCACTGACACAAAAAACACACAAACACACTCATATACACATTCCACAATAAACTCTGGGACCAATAAAAATGGCACACACACACACACACACACACACACACACACACACGGACACAAACACACATATATACACACACACATAGAGATGTGCACAAAACCAGTCCCAAAAACCAGTGAACCATGACAGACTAGCTCACGGACCAACCAAAAATAAAAATAAAAATAAAAATAAAAATTAAATTAAAAAATCCCTTTTAACTCTTTTTTCCTTCCTCCCACCCCAGCTAACCAGTCATACTGTCTCTTAAGACAGCAAAACATTCCCTCAATACACACAAGAGAGAAAAAAGCCAGGTCAGTTCCTCCTCATTTTTGCAATTATCAAAGAATATGTATATGTATATTTCCATATATGTATTTTCATACTTACACTGTTTTAAACATTTTCATCTCATTATCAGAGAATGTGTGATAATCAGTATGTAACACTACAAAGTTCATACAAAGCTTTATACTTTAAATATATTCCTCTTATTATCATCAAAGAATGTATATATGCATTTTAATATTCAAACTGTTTTTTAACATTTTTTATTATTCTCAAAGACTTTTGATAATCTTTTTCTAAAAAAGTGAAACCGGTTAAGTAAATAAATATCTTTAAAATAAGTGCATTTTCAAACCTTCTTCATATATATTTCCACTCGTACGGTATTCCACAACTTTACTTTATTATATATATATAAACCAATAATAATATGAACAAAATATAATACAATACATAGATAAACAAATGGAATTAAATACTACATACGTTAACAAAATTTAATTAAACACAAAAAAAATAAATAAATAAATAAATAAATAAATTTAAAAATTTTTAAAAATAAAAAAAATACACACACACACATGAACAAATAAATAAATAAAAACAAATACAAACGAACACGTATTAACAGAGTATATAGATGATACAGACACTCCCCATACACACATGCACTTACAAAAGACACAGACACATTGAAGGACACGCATGCGTAGACACATACTATAGGAATACAAAAATACAAAATGGCTGATATTTAGCAAGGTGAGACACACATAAGAAGGAAGGAAACAAAGGACCACTGATGAGGTCACAGAAGTGTGACGAAAGAACTCTGGCCGAAATAAGATTAAGATTAATGTAATATAAAGCTGAAGCAAATTAACACCAAATATACAGTGCGTGTGTTTTTATTGGCTAAACTGGCAATATGACCATCCCCAGGTACAACAACATATATATATATATATATATATATATATATATATATATATATACATACATACATACATACATACACACACACACACACACACACACACATACACACGCATATATATACATACACACACACACATATACAATATATACATATAGTAAAATTGAGTGTTTTATATATGTATGAAAGCAATAAATATTGATTGAATAAAGAACTCGTTACAAATGTGAAGACCTAATATTTTTTTATCATTGACAGCAACTGAAGTTTCATGAAACCTTTCACAGCAGACAAAATTTTGTTACTGTCCACAATATACATACATACATACATACATATGTATATATATATATATATATATATATATATATATATATGCACGAAGCATAATGATGCTTAATAAGCATCTACCTGCTAGAAATAAGAGCTAAGTCTTAAAATAATCCACCGTAGCGCACCAATATAACAGAGAAAAACAGTATGCGAGGAAAACAGAAAGAATTAAAACATTTAACAGCACAAATAAAAATATAATTGCATAATATTTTTATTTGTGCTGTTAAATGTTTTAATTCTTTCTGTTTTCCTCACATACTGTTTTTCTCTGTTATATTGGTGCGCTACGGTGGATTAATTTAAGACTTAGCTCTTATTTCTAGCAGGTAGATGCTTATTAAGCATCATTACACTTCGTGCAAATTTATAATTCATAGCTCTTTAAAGCTATTATAACTGCGTTCCACCCATGCCACTACTGGTGATATCATCAAATTTAGAATTTATCCACAGATGATATGAACAGTAGTGACATCTAACTTTAAATCTCAGTGTTTGAATGTTTCATTTATATATATATATATATATATATATATACATAGAGAGAGAGAGAGAGAGAGAGAGAGAGAGAGAGAGAGAGAGAGAGAGAGAAGCGGGCAATTCAGACAGACAGAGAAACCTTATATAGTATTTCAGTGACATTTAAAAATATTGAAATTTTTGCTATTTAACTTGATTTTTACTTAACATATTACTTTATTTATTGCGGAAGTGGAAACACCATTTATTATTATTGACATGTTTTTTTAGTATATTTCTGTTCTAAATTTGTCATTGTACACTGTGTATGTATGAGCGTGTGCACTTGCCTTTACCCTTAGAAATCTAATGATTTGTGGGCACTGATAGAATGAAAAATATTGTCTTAAGTGTTGAAATTATGATTTCCAGTTGACCCCTGATAAATGGCCTCACATTTGAATGTGTCTGTCTGTATGGGCTTTTCATTTTACCAGTAAATTTATTTGCATATTTGTGCAGTGGCAATGATCGGGTACTGTTGAGAAAAGCCATCCATCTCAGCAGAATTGAGGTTCTGTCAAACCTTTCCTCAAAAACTCATTTTCTAACACCCATTCTTCTGTCAATCTTCCGTGGTACCTTATTGCCTTCCTTCACTGAACTGAACTGATGTTCTCTGTGTCTAATTCACTCTCTATCCCTATTCATCTGTCAAACTATTCTCACTTTAGTGCACTTACACATCAACCTCTTCAGTTTCTCTGTCCTTTTCTATTTTCAATATTTACTTTATACCTTGATCTTTCACTCACTCTTTCCAGATGAACAAGTCATGTATTCATCTCTTCAGCAAGACACTTGCTTCTGTCTTTCTATCATACTTTCATATCTCTCAATACCATATCCCACTCAGTTGAGGTATCTTGTCTTGTGGATACTTGATGACCTCATCAATGTTGGTGCCATAGAAAAAGCACCCAGTACACTCTGTGAAGTGGTTGGCATAAGGAGTGGCATCCAGCTGTAGAAACCATGCTAAAGCAGACATTGGAATTCCGTGTAGCCCTCAGGCTCATCTGTTCATGTCAAATGTTCCAAACCATGTCAACAAGGGAAGTTAAATAATAATGATGATAATGACAATGACGACGACGATGATGATGTTGATGATCTGTAACCCCACTTCTGTTAGTGGGTCAGCAGTGGTAGCCAAAACATTGCTCATTATCTCTTTTCTAAGCTGGAAGCCAGGAGATGATGATCAGGAATTTGGTCACTTCTGCTGACCCACTAACAGAATTTAGGTTCAGAGTTAAAATACCCAATAATTGTTGGGTACCGTATAATAACATCAATTCCTCCTGGTCAAAGCTACATTCACCACCATTAGTGAATGAAAATATGAGTATGTAAGCCCTTGTTCTACATTACGCATCTACGCATCTTGAGGTAGATTTTCCTCAAAAGATAGTGTCATCCACTTGGCAATAAAATGTGCTTGGCTTTTAGTGCATTCATCTATTCCAGTCAATTTTATACCTAATCTCATTTGACTGATAACTGTTAAAAATACTATGGTTAAAAACAGTACACACACACACACACACACACGTATGTGTGTGTATAAAAGGTATGTAACTATAAAGGTTTCCTGTGTTGCTTTAAGAGTCAGATAAAGAACGGGTAAGATGGATGGCAAGGTATTGCCAGCATAGGAAAGATGGGTGTAAAATGACGACAGCGATGATGATGATGATGGTGGTGGTGACGATGGTGATGATGATGATGATGATGATAATGGTGGTAATGATTGTAGTAATAATGCTGCGGGGGTGACAATGACAGTGATTGTGGTATTCATTTTGCTTCATCATATTTCACCTTACACTGGAATTATGTAATAAGCTCTGAGCTCAAGCCTCTATTTTCCGAGCTATCTAGTTAAACAGAGTAATTTTATTGGCATCAGATATTAAAAAAATACTATTTAAAGATTAAGCTGTTTACAAATCCAGTACCAAATCGATAAAAGAGTTACTTTCTCCTTAATTATACCGAAAACGGAAGGGGTTTCTATTGAGATGTATAGCCCCGAAAATAGCCTTCTTTTAGAGAAAGTCGATCCAGTAAACAACTAGACAGACAGACAATTATTTTTGTTGAAGTTAAAAGTTAAAAAATATACAAGGGAAGTAACTCATCCTTCTTATTACCTTAAATAACGCCCCTTGAATTTATTTTTTCACAATGTTACCCTGTTAATACAAATTTTTTTTCTATCGTTAATAGTAGGGGTTGTAAAAAATATATGACGCGAATGATTTATATAAGTAAAATGGCATAAGATAAACATGAAATAGACATAAAATGGTTTGAGCGTACGTGTATTTATAAATATAAAATGTTTTGTGTTATTAAATTATGTACATAAATTTCAATATCACAGACCTGTTGCTGAGAAGTGATCCAAGAATCATTAAACTGTCTTCCATTAAAGCTACTGTCTCTGAAGTAGTATCACCTGTAAAAAACATTACAACAACCCATAATTGATTTTAAGACAAACTACTTATATATGTTTAAAGTACATATTATATATGCTTGTGTGTCTTTATGTCTGTGTTTGTACCCCTATACTGCTTGACAACCGGTGTTGGTGTGTTTACTTCTGCAACTTAGCTGTTTGGATAAGAGATCGAAAGAATAAGTACTACGCTTGAAAACAGAGTCCTGGGGTCGATTTGTTCGACTAAAACCCTTCAAAGTGGTGCTCAAGCATGGCCACAGTCAACTAACTGAAACAAGTAAAAGAATAAAAGACTAATGGAAAATGTATATGACATCTGATCAAAAAGTATCGGGGCTGTTGCTATGGTAACTGAGCTGAAGTACATAGAGTGAATCCAGCGAGCTGGCAGAAACCTGGTTAGTATGCCGGGCAAAATGCTTAGCGGTATTTTGTCTGCCACTACGTTCTGAGTTCAAATTCCACCAAGGTCGACTTTGCTTTTCATCCTTTCGGGGTCAATTAAATAAGTACCAGTTACGCACTGGGGACATACATTCGACTTAATCTGTTTCTCTGTCCTTGTTTGTCCCCTCTGTGTGTAGCCCCTTGTGGGCAGTAAGGAAATAAGAAATAAGATTGACCTTGAGCTCTGCCTTGCATACACACCAAGTTATAACGTTCTCACTTACTTCACTTGTTTATAGCAGTGCTTGGAAGTAAAGTGTGTAGAGGGTGATTGTCTCAAAAAGAAGATCAGGTTTCAGTTGCACAGAATCTCCTTGATTGTGTCAAGGAAGACGAAAACCAGGTGATGAATGATAGATCAAGGGCTATGACTCCAAAACCAAGGCTTAGTCTTTGCAGTGGAAAACCCCAACAAGATTTCAAGATGTTGGGGGAATTCAAGAGAGTGTAATGAGGCAGCTGCTCACTGTCCCAAAAAGGGATTTCCAGGAATGCTTCCATCAATGAAAATGATGTTGGATAACATGTGTGGCTTCAGAAGGGGACGATTCCAAAGCAGATTAAATGCTGAATTGACTGATATGTGTTGTGGTTTTTTTCTTTTTTATAGCAACAGTCCTGTTACAATTTGATCAGACCTTGTTTGTATGTGTGTGTGTGTATACACACACAGAGCTATATATGCACACACACACTCTGTTACTCTGGTCTGTTACTTGTTTCAGTACAGTTATTAGATTGTGGCTGTACTGGAGCACCACCTTAAAAGGGTTTTAGTTGAACAAATGGATCTCAGGACATATTCTTTGTAAGCCTAGTACTTATTCTATTGACCTGTTTTGTTGAACTGCTAAATTATAGGGATGTAAACATACATCCCCATTGTCAAGCGATGGCGAGGGGGGGGGGATAAACAGACACAAACACATACACATATACACACATACATACACAATGGTCCTTTTTTCAGTTTCCGCCTACCAAATCCACTCACAAGGCTTTGGTCAGCACTAAGCTGTAGTAGAAGACATTTACCCAAGGTGCCATGCAGTGGAACTGAACCGGAACCATGTGGTAGGGAAGCAAGCTTCATACCACACAGCCATGCCCATATATATATATATATATATATATATACACACACACACACACACACACACATGTATATATACATATATATACATACATATATACAAACACACACACACATATATATATATATATATATATATATATATATATATATATATATATATATATATGTTTGTATGTATATGTACATAATACATAGAATGAATATTTTACAGATAGATTTTCTTTGTATTTATGTTCAGTCAGGAAATGGTAGTTATAGTAGTAGTGGACTACATACAGATAAACAGCACAAGGAACACAAATATAAAGTATTTTAACAAGTAATATAGAATGGTTATAGTGAGACTTGAACTAATGATCATTTGAAGTATAGCTATGAATGCTATTGATGTATTCCTTTCAGTTGGGTTCAAACTCAACTAGTGAGCAGATGTTCATATGTTATGTATTACTATTATAGGTTAGATGTTGATGGCACCCACACTTGAAAAACAAGTAAGGGTTAGCAACAGGAAAGTGCATCCAGTTATAAATGAATATTTCCATAATATATATGAGTAATCCATGTGAGCATAGAAAAAATTATTGAAAAAATAAAGTAGACAATAGGTGCAGGAGTGGCTGTGTGGTAAGTAGCTTGCTTACCAACCACATGCTTCTGGGTTCAGTCCCACTGCATGGCACCTTGGGCAAGTGTCTTCTACTATAGCCTTGGGCCGACCAAAGCCTTGTGAGTGGATTTGGTAGATGGAAATTGATATGTGTGTGTATATGTTTGTGTGTCTGTGTTTGTCCCCCCAACATCGCTTGACAACCGATGCTAGTGTGTTTACATCCCTGTAACTTAGCAGTTTGGCAAAAAAGAGCGATAGAATAAGTACTAGGCTTACAAAGAATAAGTCCTAGGGTCGATTTGCTCAACTAAAGGCAGTATCCAGCATGGCTGCAGTCAAATGACTGAAACAAGTAAAAAGTAAAAGTAAAAAAAAAGTAAAAGTAAATCCAAAATGATATTATCCAATAAGTCTTCCCTCTTTTGAGACACTAAGATGTAATTTGAGGTAGATTTAGCTGTCATTTTGTAATAGTCCAAGCAACTAGTTATCAGATCTCTCATGAGTTCATATATAATAACAGTAAAACTTAAAAGATGAGTTAAAACTTTACTAACCTTTTAGAAGTAATTCACCTCTTGATTTGAAGGTTGAAAACTGGAAGTCATGTGAGTCCCAGTCAAGAATTACTTGCTTCAATTTAGCTTCAATGTCTTTTTCTTTCACAGCAGAAATACAAATGTCCTACCAAGAATGCAGATGTGTTTCAGATTATATATATATATATATATATATATATATATACATATATAGATGAATAATTATTATATATACAAGTAGATTTAATATATTAATATCATATATGTGTGTGTGTGTGTGTGTGTGTTTGTGTGTTCACATACACACACACACACACACACACGCAGAGTCTTGATGACCCTATCAATGATGGTACCATATAAAAAGCACCGGTGTTGGCGTCACATGAAATGCACTAGTGCCAGTGCACAATGCAAAAAGCACCCAGTACACTCTGTGAAGTGGTTGGCATTAAGAAGGCATCCAGCTGTAGAAACCATGCCAAAAGAGGCAATGGAGCATGATACAGCTTCTGGCCTTGTGAGTTCCCATCAAACCATCCAATACATGCCATCATGGAAAACGGATGTTAAATGATGATGATGATGATATATACACCTTATGATGTAGATAAGTTCTTTTCTGATAAATGCTGTTTAAAGCATGATATTGATCCTGAGCAAAGACCTTTCACACTCTACAAGGCTTCAGGCATTGCTTGATATTTTAATTTCTCCAATACAGCTGTGTTGCTGGTTGTAGCCAAAACAGGTAAACTACTCAATGAAAAATTCCACAATGAAATAAATGCAAGAGGTGCTCCTCAGTGCCACATCTTTCATTGTACAAAAGAGTGTAGGTCCTTAGCAAACTGAAAAGCTATATTTGTGCTGCTTTAAGAGAACAATCAAGCAATGGCATTGCTCAAAATTGAATTACAGCCATCATGTGTGTGCGTGTGTTGATGTATGTATGTATGTATGTATGTATATATGTATGTAGGAATGTCTGCAGTTGTTGGTCAGTTTTGCACTTAGGTAGTTATTTTGTGAGGAGCACATCCTATTAATGTAGATTATCAAATTAGTTAACAAACTCTCCTGACTGGATATGTAAAACTGCTAAACCTTTTAAGTTATAAATTTTATAAAAATCAATAACTAATAATAATTAATTATCTCCATAGTACTTGGGTAAAAATACATCTATTCTTAACACTAAAAAAGAACAGGGTATCTAATCCTAGTTTATTTGGAACATTTTCTGATACATTCTAAAAACGAAATTGAAGATTATCTTCATCTTTTTAAAGCACTTTAATCAAAATATAGTAGAATCATGTAATGCTAATTAAATGCAGGCAAAGCTGGTTATTACTGCTAATAAATTATAAGAAGATGGGTACCAATGTCCCATGTGGCAAGCTGAGAAATCTTCTCTCAGTATGAAACCAATGATAACCTTGTTAACTCACAAATAAAGATTATTTATCCACCAATGCAATGCTGAGTACTCATTCTTACTGTTCAATTTTAGCACCACCCCCCACCACCACCACACAGATACACATGGTCTACTACATATACACTGATCTTACCTCAATTTCTTCTTTATTAGCAAGTAAAGGTGCTTCCATGAGATTACGTAAGAGGAAGTTATCTGAATTGACATCAAAATCATGTCCTGTGAGGGTGGACAATCTTTGCCAATGTCGTTGCTGCATTGCTCGGTTAGACATCATTTCAAGCAATGGACAGGTTTCATTGAAGTCATCGATGGTTTTTCTCAGATCTTCATAGGCCTGCCATTCTTTGAGGGCTTTTGGAAGCTTACGGCATCTACCATAATGAAAATATAGACAGAGGTAAAGTCTTCTTTTACATTCTTTTGTTGCTGAATTTTTTTATTCTCTTTCCAATACCAGATAATATTTATACTTAATTCCAACCAATCAATAATATTAGGAGAGATACTTTGACTATTTGACTTTTATAATATATCTGTTCATACTTAATATGTTCAGGCAGATTCAAATGTAAATATCTGATCACTGTTGTTCTTTGTTAATGTAGAACGACCCTCAGTCTTTAGATGACATGTATTCACAACACATTTAACACCTCACGAATAAATATTTGTTTTGTTATAGTTTGACTGGAACAAACAGCAAGAGAGATTGGGCTTTATACAATATATGTTATTGGCTATATAGGAAAACATAGTAAGCATCTTAGTGTTTCACTGATACAATGATGAACTATGCATGGTCAATTTTGAGTAACTTTAACTCTCAGTTAAATACAATTATTTTATACACATACAAATGTTTGTATACATATGCAACACAAGGTATATCCCAAAAGAAACCAGACAATTTTTAAAAAACAAAGTTATTGCTTTTTATACAATTTATAGCATTCACAACCCTGTCAGTTCATTAAGGAGAAAAAGACATATATATTTCCATATTTGGCAGCAACTGTCCTGATCGTTACCAGTGTTGCCTTCTAGCACTTGTGCTGGTGTCACATTAGAAAATCAATCAAATTATTCAAGCGAGATCGTTGCCAGTGCTGTTTGACTGGTTCCCGTGCAGGTGGTACGTAAAAAATACCTTTTTGAGCATGGCCGTTGCCAGTACCGTGTGACTGGCCCTCATGCCTGTGGCACGTAAAAGCACCCACTACACTCTCGGAATGGTTGGCGTTAGGAAGAGCATCCAGCTGTAGAAACTCTGCCAGATCAGATTGGAGCCTGGTGCAGCCTTCTGGCTTGCCAGTCCTCAGCCAAATCGTCCAACCCATGCTAGCATGGAAAACGGATGTTAAACGATGATGATGATGATTTCAGCCAATCATTGTTTTGGCACATTTATGTGGTGTCAAGTTTAATGGAAAAGTCCATGTAGTTTTGTACTAAATCGAGATGTGTGGGGAACACAAGCCATAGAATTTGCAGAGGTTTTCTTGGTTAGCCAGTTGCTATGCCATTCTGATCTCATATTAAAAAGATCACCTCTAGCCAAGCACAAAGTCAACATTTTCTCCTCTTGCCAAGTATACATTCTCTCTCACTAGCTACTGGTATTCAGAATAACATCTTTTTGTAAAGTAACAACTGTAACACAAATCTGTAAATAAACATGTTGCTAAAATTCAAATATTGTGAGTGGTTTTATTTAGGAGCAGTATGCAGCCAGACCAAATAATCCAGCTCTCAGCCATCTAATCACAATAGTCTCCACCAAATAGTCCCCTCTACTGTGGGTGCATCGCTTCCGACACCCTGTCTCAGTTTTGAAATGCATTTTCAGAGCTATTTTGAAGATCTCATAGCAAAGTTTTCTTGATTTCTTTTATCATCTGAAATCAACAAACTTTCAATTTTGGAAACAGAAAAAAGCCACAGGAACCAAATCCAAAGAGGAACAAGAGTAATAACATGCTTTGCCAAAAAGTAACAGATAAGGAGAGTAATACATAAGTAGCTGTGTTATATTTAAGCGATTAGGTTTTGTTTGTTCATATCTCAAACCTTTTTTCCTCATTTTTTTTTTGTACTGTCTTTCTTTCAAGCACTTTAGAATATTTTATTCTTTTATTTGTTTCAGTCAAATGACTGAAACAAATCGACCCCAGGACTTATTCTTTGTAAGCCTAGTACTTATTCTATTGGTCTCTTTTGCCGAACCGCTAAGTTACAGGGACGTAAACACACCGACATCAGTTGTCAAGCGATGGTGGGGCTCAAACACAGACGCACACACACACACACACACACAAATATATATATATATATATATATATATATATATATATATACACACACAACAGGCTTCTTTCAGCTTCCGTCTACCAAATCCACTTACAAGGCTTTGATTGGCCCGAGGCTATAGTAGAAGACACTTGCCCAAGATGCCACACAGTGGGACTGAACCCGGAACCATGTGGTTGGTAAGCTAGCTACTTACCATACAGCCATTCCTGTGCCTGTAGCCACTCCTGCACCTATACATAAAATTCTTCATCGATCACCAAACTATGTGGAACAAATTGATGATGAATAATGTCCTTCCAATCAAAAAAGTGGATCAATATCACCATCATGTTTGAGCAACTCAAGTCTTCCTTTCCAGTTTATGGCAGGGATAATCCAACCTATTTTAATAGCACTCATTTTATTTTGACATTGTAGTCATACATCACACACCTCTTATGGCACTTTTTTTAGGAAGTTTTCATTTGCTTTCAAATGATCAAACATTTCTTAACTGATTGTAAGTCAGATCTCTTTTTCTTCACAAATTTAGCAGTATCATTATTCATTTTAAAAATCATCTGGCACAAACATTTACAGCTGCCTACATCTTTGAAAATTTCACAGACAATGACACAATGATAAAACACAGTATGTACTTTCAAATAAAGATTGTTGTCCATTACCAAGAATGATTACCAAGATCTGATATTTTAAATTTTTTGTTTCTTCTGTGGAGGATTTTCATGATCTTAACATGTCCTCTCATGACAATGCACACAGCTCAAACCATCCACTTTATGCAACATTAGAAAAGTTTGTGTAAAAGTTTTCTACAATTTGAAACAGAATTTCTCACAAACACATCGCCCTTTCAAAATCTTTCATTGTTCAACTTTACAAAGATCACTAAATGCACACCATACATACTCATTCTAGATTGAACTCAAATTGATGTGGAATGATGGGGCTAGACCAAAGGGTGTGATAGACAATACACAACACATTTCATCATTGGAACACATTTCATCATTGATCTGCTCGATCAGAGATGAACTATGGTTGGACAACAACATTATGACATTTGTATTGCAAAGCAATTCACAAATAGATACACACATTCATGCATGCATTCACACACACACACACACACACACACACACACACACAACTATATCACAAGATCATGTGACCGACCAGGCTATTAGATGTTACACATCGCTGGTCACAATGCATTTTTGCATTGTTTTAATGTTCAAATGATGCCACCCTGTTGGCTAGGTGAGTAGATCAACGTTCCCCCACCCTGATTGAAAAGAGGGACTGGAGCAACATCAAATGAAGTATTTTGCTCAATAACACAAAACACCAACCAGTCAAGGAATCAAACCCATGGTCTAGTGATTGTGAAGGCAACAACTGAACCGCTAGGCCATGTGCCTTCACACACACACATATACATAAATAAAGCAAAATACAATAAACTGCATATGACTTAAGACCTTTTGAAATATGTTCTTTATAAGAGTTTCTAGTTGAGTTCGGAAGAATAAAAGATTGAAAAATATATTTCAAACCTGTTCTGAAATTCTAAAAGTTCGTTATTGATCTTGTCAATGTCAATATCAGCCCAAAGAATATCGTAGTAACCACTGACACTGTCCAGGACACTGTTGTAGAGTTGATAAAGGCGCTGAAGTAGAGCCAGTTCTCGCTTGATTCGGTGAAGGTCAGGGTATTGTGTGACTGTCAGGCCAAACAATTCTTCACCACCAGAGTAGGTGAGAAATTTGCTCCACAGTTCATCAAACTGGGACTGACATATGGTCAGTCGATCAGAAGCCTCACTAGGCTTAATTCCTGGTTCCATTGGTCCTCTGTAAAGATGAAGAACATATAGTCAGTTATAAGAATGACTCTTTATTCTTGGATTAGTACTTTAACTGTGTTCTATTGTACTGTGGTTGACTAATTGACACGATGGTACCAAAAATTTTGTATGAAGTACCACTGACTTACAAATACTATTGGCTTACAAATACAACTGTAGTTTAATGCAACTGTTGATATGGTAGCATCACATTCACATTGTAGACTTGGTCCTTCATCAAGGTTTCAGGTCTATTGTATGGTATCATTGACAAAGGTCTTCTATAGTCCATGGTCTACCAAAGCCTTGTGAGTGATTTTCATGGAGGAAACTGAAAGGTGGCCATGGCGCATGTATACATACATGCATGCATGAAAACACACACACACATGCATACATACATGTATATCATTCCATCTATTGAAAGTCTTATGCTGATGAAAGAGTGGTAACATGTGCAGGCCTAACCAGTTGGAAGCACACTAAATTACAACATTTGTCTGTCACCTATACTTCAAACCATGGGACTGAATAGTCATCTGAGAGGTCATGGACAGAAAGTCAGAAATGCCATTGACAATAGGGAAGGACGAGAAGATGTTAATCATGTGAAGAGGTAGCAATCACCATTTATGTATGTAGATGTATGTGTGCATGTGTGAGTGTGTGTTGGTTTATATTTGCTCTTCTCTGAGAAATACTCAGCTGCAGGTGTTCCTGTTACTGTTATTTTCCCTGTCAAATCATATTGTCAAACTATATTGACACCTTTGAAAATATGTGGGATAAAATACTCTTTACTTGAGAAACAAGTAAGGATTAATATCAGAAAGATTATTTGGCTGTAAAACAATGCTTCAATATTGTATTCATCTAACCCATGCTAGCATAGAAAAATGAACTGATCAAGGATTCCATGATTTTGGAAAAATTGTTATGAGAGTTTTACAAAATAAGTTTGAGACCCACTGATCCAAGGTGTCTCAGGTGTAGGAAATAAATAAACAGAGAGTTAATCAGGCATACTTGCTGTCATACTCAGCTACAAACTGAGTCACATTTTTGGAAAACACTTCGCAACCAGTCAGTAAGTCAGATTTGAATTGTGGTTGAATCTCCAGTAACTTAGCTTGAACTTCTTGAGACTGCAATGACAATGAATGTTAAAGTGAATATTTCAAATGAAATAACAAAAGATTCTGTATCAACGATGCAGTAACAGCATACAAAGTAGATTATAGATGACACTTATATACAAGTTTATCAGTTACAATATGTATCCTCTTTGACATGCAAGAGGTTCCTATAGAATATGGAATTTATAGCAGTGATTTTGAGACTGGGAGCATTATAGTCTAGGGAAAATTCATTTACCAATCAGACAGTGGAGAGAGAAAGAGGGGGAGTGTATTTATAAATGTTTTTAATTGTTGTTTTTTTTTAAGCCAATGCAATGCAAGTTATGAGAAATAATACCAGTCAATGGTTAGTACTTATATTATTGGTTATAGCACAAGGTTGATAGAATAAGTACTAGTTGAGTATTGGGGTTGAGGCAAATTACTGAAAGCCCCTCCCTGAAATTGCTCATATGTGCAAAAATTTGAAATCATCATCATCATCATCATCATTATTATTATATATTTAAGGCAGTGAGCTGGCAGAAATGTTAGCATACCAGGCGAAATGCTTATCAGTTGTGTACTAGGGTCGATCTAATCAACTGGCCCTCTCCCCCAAAATTTCGGGCCTTAAGCCTAGAGTAGAAAAGAATTGTTAGCAAGCTGGGTAAAATGCTTAGCGGTATTTTGTCCATTTTTATGTTCTGAGTCAACTTTCCCTTGCATCCTTTCAAAGTCGATAAATTAAGTACCAGTGAAACATTGGGGTCAATATAATTGAATGGTCCCCCTCCTACAAAATTTCAGGCCTTGTGCCTATAGTAGAAAGAATTATTTCTTATAACTTGCATTGTTTTGACTTTAAAAAAAATTAAAAACATTTATCTATATCAGACAATGCTTCATGCAAACTATACTACTTTTACATTGATATTCATACAATAGAGTATTATAAGTTTTTATCTGCTGATTTTACCAATCAGTTTCATGCATCTGAGTTAGGGAAACTGAGGTATGTTGCTAACCTGCAGAAAAGAACCAGCCTGTATTCAGCAAAAATCCAAAGATTTTCAAGATTTGAAGAGACATGTCTCCAATGCTTAGGATAACACCTTTACTAATTAAATTAGCATACAATAGCTTATATAAATATATATATGTATATGTATATATACATATATATATATATATTTAGATATATATATATGTACACACACACACACACACATATATATACATACATATAATATATATATATATATATATATACATACATACATACATCCATATATATGTATCATCATCATCATCGTTTAATGTTCGCTTTCCATGCTTGCATGGGTTGGACGATTTGACTGAGGACTGGCAAGCCAGAAGGCTGCACCAGGCTCCAATCTGATCTGGCAGAGTTTCTACAGCTGGATGCCCTTCCTAACACCAACCACTCCGAGAGTGTAGTGGGTGCTTTTACGTGCCACCGGCACAAGGACCAGTCACATGGTACTGGCAATCGCCATGCTCAAAAAGGTATTTTTTACTTGTCACCTGCACGGAAGCCAGTCCAGTGGTACTGGCAACGATCTCACTCGAATGATTTTCTAAAGTGCCACCACCACAAGTGCTAGAAGGTGACTCTGGTAACGATTACGCTCAAATGGTGCTATTTACGGGCCACTAGCATGGAAGTCAGACAGTTGCTCTGGCAATGAACATCTTCGGACAGTGCTGTTAGTGCTCCACTGGCGCAGGTGCCAGTCATCGAGTATGGTTCAATTACAATTTCGATTTCACTTGCCCCAACAGGTTTTCGCAAGCAGAATTTAGTGTTCAATGAAGGAGAGGTTGGCATGGGTGCCAGTTGTCGGATTCGGTTCGATTTCAATTTCAGATTTCAAATTCCAAATTCACTTGCCTCAACAGGTCTTCGCAAGCAGAGTTTTTAGTATCCAATGAAGTAAAGATACGAATAAGTGAGCTGGCTACACTTCTGGCAGAGGCCACAGATTATGCTCTCACTTGCCTTGCCTTCTTACGTATTTCATATTTCCACCCACCCATGTCAGCATGGAAGGCAGACATTAAACAATAATGAATATATATATATATGTATATATATGTTGTGGCGACGCCCCCAGACGATGAAGTAGGCTAGCCCAATACAGAAATATAGAGGGAGAAGTCTAGACATCAAGGTAGTTGAGTAGAGGTCATCCAAACGTGCGATATAACTGTATATATATATACATATACATAGATAGATAGGAAGGACAGCAAAAGAAAGAAAGAGACCTCGATATTATGTAAATAGAGGAATTTATCTGTAAAAATATGTGACACTTATTCAGTAGCCATGATGAAACTCCGAGTTTCGGATGCCAGGGTGGGAGCCCACGCCAACATCTCTTCAGTTATCCGGCCATTGAAAATTCCAGTGAAAAATGACCATTAAACAAAGGGAAATTACTGTGTAGTTGACCGTCATTAAGACAGAAGAGCTATAGACCGCTAAGTAAGGGGAGGGGGTAAAAGTAAGGTAGTAGAGAAGTCTATAGTGTTTGCGTAAGTGCAACAATCTGTACATTCGCTTATATTTATATACTAAACCACCCTCGCCTGAAACACACACTTCTCACCCACATACTCACTAAAAGCTATACATGTATGTAAACACACACATGCTCACCCACATATATGTGTTTACATATATATATAGAATAGAGACAGCTGATGAAGGGATATTCCAAGTGGCTTTCCGTTCCTATGTGTTCGTTCCGTTGTCTGTAGTTCATTGTTCTAACGTCCTGTACCCTGATATGCATATATATACACATATAGATGTAAGTATGTACATATATGTGTGTATACATGTATATATATTCTTTGTATTATTACATTATTGAACGCACACGTCCTTTTTTGCAAGTAAGTCTACATATATATATATATATATATATGTATATATATATATATGCATGTATATATATATATATATATATATATATATATATATATATATATATATATATATATACACATTTAGGTGTCAACCCTGATCTGGCAGACTGTCAGTAAAGGTGTCCCTGCCGTGACATTCCTCTCTCTTTTTTTCCTCCCAGATGTATGTAATTCTGCAACTATCTAATGTTCTTTCCTTTAACTTGTAATTCCGTTGAAAATTTTTTGATTCACAAGTCCAATCCACATTGGAAAATTTCTTACTTTCTTTTGAAATGAATGTAAGCAGGGTTGGTATGATTGTCGTCACATCATATGTTTCAGGACTGGCTGAGTGATTCAGTCTCATGTAGTACTTCATCATGCAGGAAGTTGGAGTTAAGACAGTGAGATGTTAATCTGAGGAATATATGATTTGGTTGCTAGCCAGGTTAGAGTGGTTTTTTTAAACCCTTTTGTTATTATATTTCATACCAGAGCAGCTGTCTGGCTTCTGATTGTTGCCAGAGCAGTTGTCTGGTTTCCGTGCTGGTGGCACGTAAATAGCACCATTTGAGCGTGATAGTTACCAGCGTCGCCTTCATGGCACTTGTGGTGGTGGCACATGAAAAAACATTTGAGCGAGATCATTGCCAGTGCCGCTGGACTGGCTCCTGTGGAGGTGACATGTAAAATACACCATTTTGAGCGTGGCCATTGCCAGTACCGCCTGACTGGCCTTCGTGTCGGTGGCACGTAAAAGCACCCACTACACTCTCAGATTGGTTGGCATTAGGAAGGGCATCTAGCTGTAGAAACTCTGCCAAATCAGATTGGAGCCTGGTGTAGCCACCTGGTTCACCAGTCCTCAGTCAAATCGTCCAACCCATGCTAGCATGGAAAGCGGACGTTAAGCGATGATGATGATATATATATATATATATACATATATTCAGGGTGTAATGGGCAAATTGTCACCATTTTTTGTAGTTTTAATTTTGTGTATGTGCATTGTTTGTTTTTGATTTTGTCAAATACACAGTATAGTAGGGTCAGTTGGGCACCATTTGTGAGAAAAACAGCACCATGACACAATTCACTCTGCCAGAAATTTGGAGATGACATGCTGGACTGCTTAGAATTTGTGCTGGAAGCTCCAATATGAAACACCAGAAGCTCCAATATAAATGGGTACCATGAGTGGTAAAAATCAATCATCCAGTCAACATCATGGTGTTTGAAGTGATCACTAGTGATGGCAACATTATGCCTCTATTTATCTTCCCACATGGCCTCAGACTCAACACACAGGCTGACATCAAGCACCTGGAGGTGGTAGTGCTGCCCAAGGTCAAAAGGATGACTGCTGGAAGACCCTGTGTCTGGCAACAGGACTCTGCACTATGCCACACAAGTACTAGAACCTTGTCATGGCTGTCAGACAATTTATGCAACCACATCAACCCTGACATCTGGCCACCTAAATCTCCAGACTGCAACCCCCTTGGTTATTATGTGTGGGGCACAGTTGAGGAAGAGACCAACAAAATTCCTTGTGACACCAAAGATGAACTGAAGGCAAGGATTATGGCAGCATTCACCAATTTAAACAAGATGACTGTCCAGAAGAGTTGCAGGAGGTTCCAAAGTTGTCTGGAGGCTGTAGTTGAAGGCAATGGCGATTTTATTGAATAAATTTACTCTTTACTATTTCAAGATATTTTAATGTAATTTTTGTAAATCTATCTGTTGAAATGAGATGTTAGTGTTATTTTAATTTTTGTGTAACTTAGACAACAGTTTATTCATCGCACCCTGTATATATAATGATTTCAAATTTTGAGACAAAGCCCGCAGTTTTGGAGGAGGAGTAAGCTGACTACGTTGACTCCAGTGCACAGCAGGTACTTAGTTTATTGGCCCCGAAATGATGGATGGCAAACTAGATCTCAGTAGAATTTGAACTTGGAACGTAAAGACAGATGAAATGCCATTAAGCATTTTGCCCAGCATACTAACAATTCTACCTGCTCATCACCCTCATGGAAGAAATAATTGTTGTTGGCACTCCGTCGCTTACGACGTCGAAGGTTCCAGCTGATCCGATCAACAGAACAGCCTGCTTGTGAAATTAACGTGCAAGTGGCTGAGCACTCCACAGACACGTGTACCCTTAACATAGTTCTCAGGGATATTCAGTGTGACACAGTGTGACAAGGCTGACCCTTTGAATTACAGGCACAACAGAAACAGGAAGTAAGAGTGAGAGAAAGTTGTGGTGAAAGAGTACAGCAGGGTTCACCACCATCCCTTGCCGGAGCCTCGTGGAGCTTTAAGTGTTTTTGCTCAATAAACACTCACAACGCCCAGTCTGGGAATCGAAACCGTGATCCTATGACCGCGAGTCCGCTGCCCTAATCACTGGGCCATTGCAGCTCCACGGAAGAAATAATATTAATAATGAAAAAGAAATATTAAAGTCAACCCTAAAATAGACAACAAAAAGCATGGAATTTGTGATGAATTTACTAGAGGAATACTTACATTAAATTATAAGCTTGATTGTTATTCTTTTCAAATAGAATATTTTTAATATTTGTAGTGATGTACATAAATATTTATTATTTAAAATGAAATGCTTTTGTTTTTCAGAACATTGGTAACCTTTAGTACACTTCATTCCCTCTAGAATTGTTTCCCCTGCCACTGCTCTGTTACTACAAGGGAGAAATCTCTTACATAGACATGATGCATCTACAGTGTGCTAAAGGTTAAAACCTACCTGAGTTTTTAGTTTGAAGTAGCCATAGCTCAATGAATCCACTCTTTCAGCATTTCCATCATTGAAAACCAAATTGTACTTGTTTAACATGGCATATGTCTCTTCTATTGGTGCAATTGTCATGTCAATCCGCACCTCAGCTTCTCGAATTTCATTCAGTGCTGCCATATGTGCCCGAACATCATCTAAGTCCTTCAGTGGCCGGCATAACCGCTTCATAGTATTGTCAAAGAATGCAAGGATCTCATTCATTTCCTCACTGGACTTCTCATTCAGTGCACGGGCATATGCCTGCTGCCATGCTTTGTTTTCAGCAAGAAGTGCCAGCTTAAGGGTGTCAACCTCGAAGACAATTGATCCAACTTGATATGTTGAGTCCAGTTCCTCGACCTCTTGTTCCATTCTCTGTAGTGAGACAAAAAGAGAGAGGGAGAGAGAATCATTACTGATATCATTATTAGCATTCATCATAATACTGTTATTAGCATTCATCATACTGTTGTTATCATCTAATTTACTACAATATCTATTATCAATGGAAGCATCAAACAAAAGTCTAAGAGAGCATCTACATGGTTCCACAACTTACAAAGACATAGCAGCCAAATCTCTCTCAAATCAGTCTTTAATGTCATAGAAGAAGATGTCCTGGGTTACCTGCTCAAATGTAAAAGATGGGATGGTCACCTCTGGAAAACCTTTGCTCATAGATCTATTTGACCAGCATTAACATTGGCTAAACAGCAGCCACCATAATTAGTATAATCATTATGATCAACATCATAATTAGCATGTTTGTTATACTCAAAACAATCATCAACCTCTTGGTCAACTTACTTTTGTTATCACCAAAAAAATAAGTTCCTTCTAGAATTTCATCAACATTATGATGATCAACATCAACATTATCACTATACTCATTACAACTAACATTTTCAGAACCAATATGGATATCCAGGGCAACAGTGTCTCTTACTAATATTATTAATATCACCACTGCTGCTATCATTACTGCCACCGTTCTGCTCTTCAAAAAAAAAAGCTGTGCACCATTCCTATCTAAGCTTGCCAACACACTTTCTCCGTTTCTTTCCATTTTGTCCTACTCTAAATGCAATACTAATTATATCAGTCATTCCTTTCCTCCCTAAGCTACAACTTTCTAGAACCCTCTTCCTGGCAGTATTTTACTTTATAAAAGTTTGAACTGTGTATCAACCATATTTAATATCATTAGTCAAGCCCGAGAGGGACTGTTTTAGCTAAGAGCCTTACCCTTCTTTCACAAATTAAGTAATAGCTAAACAACAGTAAAAGAGAGACGAGAAAAGGCTTACCTGTAAATATTTGATTTTCTCTTCATAATCGGTCAGAATTGGATTCTGTGTCACAAACTCATTAACACTCTCAGAAGGATCCTGAAAAGATTTTGATAATGTTTGACCTCTTTTAGATGTTTTTTTTTTTTTTCACTTTCTCTAACAATTTCATGCCTTGTTGATAAGGCATATCAATGTAGAGTTTTATTGGTGATTTGTTATTTGCTGAGAGAAAATATAATGGAAGACAAATGTGGAAGTGAAGAACAGGGAAGATGTGGATGAGGAAAACAAGAGGAGATAGCAAAGTAAAGCAAGAAAATGGATATAAGAAAGAGAGATGGAAGAAGAAGAGATGAGGAGGAAACAAAAGCTAGAAGAGGAACAGAAAAGTCTGATGGTAATACAGAAGGAACTAAAAGGGACAAAAGGATGAAGACATTAGAAGATAGAGACGTGCAAGATGAAGCTCACAACAGCCCAAAACCTGGAGACCATAAACAAGGATAGAAACAAGATTAGGTAGGTTAATAAAAACTTACCTGTGTCCAAAGTTCTGAATATTTGGAGAAGTTGGTTAACATATTTTGTACTTCTGTTTTGTAAGTACTAATTGCTGAGCCCAGCTGAATGACAACCTTCACTACGTCTTTATGGTCACTAATTAGTCGATGGAAAGGTTTAATTGTACTACTAGGGGGTGCAGTTTTTCCTTGCTCTTCAGACTGTTCACTCGCAAGCTGTTCCATTTCCTGACAAAAATATGCAAAATTTTTAGAAGGGTTGGACACATTTTGTGGTATTTTACTTTTTATTTTTATTTCATTTTAATTTTTTTACATTTATCTTTCATTATTTATTTATCTATTTTTTATTTTCATTTGTGGTTTATTTCATGAAAAGTTGAACAGCTGTTTATATAGCTGCAATTCCTTTAAACTGGTTAACCTTTGGAAATGAAACATGTTAATACCTATGTTGGATTAGAACCTGAACACTTTTGTTAGAGTGTTTCTAATAAAATATTTAACATATTTCTGTAAATAATCAAGAATTTAGGAGTTAGCAAAATAACTCTGCAAGAATTTTTTTGGTAATTGTTAAACAAAAAGGATCTTACACAGAATTATGATTGAAGGGTTGAGTTTAAATATGAAATCTTCAAAATAAGAAGTTTCCTAATGGAGGCAGAGGCAATCTTGGAGGAGCTGGTATGAAGAGGATTGGTATGTAGACCACTTAGTATAATTGTTAAATATTATATGTGTCTAAAAATTCTAGAAGTTATTTTTTGCTGTTGGCTATATTTTTCTCTTCATCTGCACACTCCATGAAGCTTCTGCTACCATTAACCATTATGAAGAAGATGTATTATTGCACAGTTTTCTTAGTGATTTCTCACTTGTTCAGTGGTGTAATAGAAGAAGGTGGAAGTAGAGAAGAAAAGGGATGGAAACGTGGAAAACAAGAAGTAATGGGAAAAATTAAAAAGACACCCTGTGTGTGTGTGTGTGTGTGTGTGTGTGTGTGTGTGTGTGTGTGTGTGTGTGTGTGTGTGTGTGTGTGTGTGTGTGTGTGTGTGTGTGTGTGTGTGTGTGTGTGTGTGTGTGTGTGTGTGTGTGTGTGTGTGTGTGTGTGTGTGTGTGTGTGTGTGTGTGTGTGTGTGTGTGTGTGTGTGTGTGTGTGTGTGTGTGTGTGTGTGTGTGTGTGTGTGTGTGTGTGTGTGTGTGTGTGTGTGTGTGTGTGTGTGTGTGTGTGTGTGTGTGTGTGTGTGTGTGTGTGTGTGTGTGTGTGTGTGTGTGTGTGTGTGTGTGTGTGTGTGTGTGTGTGTGTGTGTGTGTGTGTGTGTGTGTGTGTGTGTGTGTGTGTGTGTGTGTGTGTGTGTGTGTGTGTGTGTGTGTGTGTGTGTGTGTGTGTGTGTGTGTGTGTGTGTGTGTGTGTGTGTGTGTGTGTGTGGTCATGTGAATGCTGGCATTCAACATCTTCACTTGTCACTGCCAAATGCAGTGTGATGTTAAAAAAATTCCCCTTAACATTACAACCAGTCACACTGGCTTTCAAAGACCAGTGGAATAAAGATATCTTTTACTGAAAAGACACATGAGTTGGTAAGAAAAATCTGACTGCAAAATGCTGCCATAAAATAAGTTCCCATCCAACATATACAACCATGGGAAATGATTGTAAAAATGCAAGCAAATACTAATGACAATTTTCCTCATATCAATGGAAAAACTTACTTTCATTTGTTGCTTTTGCTGCAAAACAAAGTGCTTCCATGGTGCAATATTCTGTGATATCTTAACTATCATTTGTATAGCTTTGTTAAGGCTTTGTTGAATTTCATCTAAACTTGGACAGAGGACAACATTTGGAATTTGTAGGACAATCTTGCTTAAGAATAATGGTGATTTTGTGTCAGTCTTGTATGGTTCCTTATACTTATTAGCATTCTGAAGACGACGTTTCAGAAAATCTAGTGTCAGACGTGTACCTGGAAACAGAGACAACAGATAGGAATATCATTATCTCAAATTTGATTCAACAATGGCAATGCTCCACGAAGTCATTGCAACAAGCATATATAGTATTTACTAAATGAACCCTTAATCAACATATGATACATTTATCAACATATACATTTATCAACATATGATACATTTATTGCCAGAAGAGATGACTAAAAGGAAAGCTTACAAGAGGGCATCTGACTGAAACATACTGTTTTGAAAAATACAGTAAAACTCTGCTAACAAGGAAAACAAAGTATGATGATGATGATGATAACGATGACAATGATGATGATGATGGTGGTGGGCAAAAGTTTTTTAAGGTTATTATTTTAAAGTAATTTTAAGACTAACAACTGATCATTTACTGATGAGAAACCTCTATAATGAAAATTGCGTAAAATTTATAATTAGATTAGTTTCCAAAGATTATATCTAGTTTCACCTCTGAGCTAGGATGATACCCTGAGCTGCTTTCTTACCTCTTCTACCGAGTCATACCATATGCATTTGTCTCTCCTCCTATTGTCACTTCTTACTATACCTCAACTCCTAGATGATTACAGGTAAGTTCACTGCCATCAATTCACCATGAGGAAGGTTCGTTGCTGGGAAAGGTTAGCAAGAAAATATATCCATAGTATCTCACCATTAATGGTTAAAAACTATGTTATTGAAAAAAAACAAAACAAAAAAAAAACAAACAGTGAAATAATAACAGTGAACTTTCCCTGTGGTGAATTGATGACAGTGAACTTGCTGGACATACTGCTTAACACCACACTAACCACTTCAATCCAACAAGGGAATAGCTGAATGATTGATCAACCTACAAAGATAGCAGTTAAATCTCCCCCAAATTCTACCCCACTGTGTAACTTGTAAATGGAAACTCTTTGGGAAACCACCAGATGGAATGTAATCGTAATTCAAAGATAAACTCAAATAATACACTATTACACCAAATCTCCTTGAGAATTACATTAAAAATAAATGCACCCAAATTTTCAACCCATGGAAAACGGACATTAAATGATGATGACGATGATGATGTGTCTATAGAATACTAATTAAATGAGCTGGCCATTCCATTGATTGAATAAGTGGAGGACTCATCATCAAAACTGAAAAAAATCCAACATCATTCATGTCTGTGTATATGTATGCATATGTGTATGTGTGCATGCAGATGTGTGTGCATGCAGATGTGTGAGCATGCAGATGTGTGAGCATGCAGATGTGTGTGCATGCAGACGTGTGTGCATGCAGATGTGTGTGCATGCAGATGTGTGTGAATGCAGATGAGTATGTGCAAGCAGATGTGTATGTGTGCATAAGCATGTATGTGTTTTTGTATGTCAATATGTACAAATATTTATATATATATTAGCAGAAATACCCGGCGTTGCCTGGGTTGAAGAGAATAATGAAATCTAAAAACGCCGTCTAGACTACGCATCATCTTTATATATAGAGATGTATATACACACACGCACCCAAACACACATATATATATGTATATCAATATAAATATATGAAAGTCAATGAAGTTTCGTAAAAGAAGGTGATCATGTACATACTTTCTTGCTGTTGTGATTATAACACCTCATTGTAAACTATGTTCCTTGTTTTCCCTTGTGGAGCATATACAAATAGGTTTTTTGTTGCTGCCCACTCTTGAGCAGCCAACATACAGTTGTCCATGTGAGAAGCAGGGCTCTTCCAAGAGAAGACCAGCTACAGACAGTGTTTGACCCTGATATTTGTTTATGGACATGGCAAAAGTCACACGAAGGGGGAATTGTAGTCTTCTGAATGTAAAAGGAATGTCTGCTCCTGATGGAGTAAGAGGAATTCTTGGAATAAAGACGTCATCCCCTTTTGCACATCCAGAAAGAATGGTAGCCTCGATAACGTGTGACATCATTTTCTAAATAATGCTCATCTGTTATGTTCGGGTTAAAATTTCATCAACATCAAAAATATATGAATTTTCATGGGAGTTATGGCTGTTATGCAAAGAATATAATTTCCAAATTTCATAAAGATCCATTCAGTACTTTTGACGTAGTTTTGGATAAGAAAACAAATGACTAATGTGTGTGTTTGTGTGCATGTGTATGTGTGTGTGATGGGTGTATATATGTATAGATATATGTATCCATGTATATATGTATATATGTGTACATATTACATGTACATCTATATATATATATACATCTACACATATGTATACATATACATGTATGTATAGATCTATATATATATATACATATACGTGTACATCTATATGTATACATATACATCTCTCTATCTCTCTCTCTTTCTCTCTCTCTCTCTCTCTCTCTCTCTCTCTCTTTCTCTCTTTCTCTCTCTGAAAGTATCTGTCATTACAGTATCGAAATGGTGTACATATACATGTATATGTATACATATACATCTCTCTCTCTCTCTCTCTTTCTGTCTCTCTCTTTCTCTCTTTCTCTCTCTGTGAAAGTATCTGTCACTACAGTATCGAAATGTGATTGTTTCAGTTAGTGGAATAGTTTCATTTTTAAAGTGAAAGTATTTGACATGAGTGTTTTTGTTTCACTTTTGACATGTAATACTTAAATAGTGGAGGAGATATTATGTTGCCGTGTGCTCGAACTCTGCAAGAAGTTAATAATTTTTTTTGACTAAAACACAACTGGAACCCTAAGTAAGGCATGTGTAAAATTTGAATGAAATTGGTTGCGTAGTTCTCGAGTTTTAGGGATTCACACACACACACAGACAGACAGACAGACAGACAGACAGACAGACAGACAGACACACATTCTCATTTTTATATATATAGATATCTATATTACATTTAACAATAGCATCAGTGTTCCTCTGGGTAAAGTAACCAAACATGGCATAATAACAACAGGGCTGGCACTCTTGGCAACGTTGGTTCTTGTGTTTATTATCAGGACTCATGCAAGGAAACCCATTGGCAATAGTGAGCCCTTGTCGTTCTTCTTCTTTCAGGTTAGAGATCAGCAGATTGGCTAAATCCTCGACTGATTTTTCCACCAACTGGCTGGAACTAAAAAAAGAGAAAATATTCATGTTTTATTTTTTAAGTTAAAAATGGCAGAGAACTAATTACAGATTTCTAATATAGGCATAAGGACCAAATTTTAACAGGAGGGAAGAATCAGTTATAGACTAAAATGTTAAAGAACCCCCTTTGGTCATGAATGATCATGGGATTGCAACTAGAAAGTTACTCTCCGAGGCACATGTCTGGACAAGGTTGTTTGCAGAAGACCAGCAGTTGCCCATGCATACCAGACTTTCCTCTCCATGCCACAGATGTTACCCAAGGAAAAGGCAAAGGCCAATACAGCTTGGCACCAGTAATGTCACAACTCATTTCTACAGCTGAGTGAACTGGAGCAATGTGAAATAAAGTGTCCTGCTCAAGAACACAACACACAGCATGGTCCAGTAATTGACCTTACTACCTCGGTGCTCTAACCACTCAGTCATTGGTACTTATTTTATCAGCTACTATAAAGATGAAAGGTAAAGTTGACTACAGCCAGATTTGAACTCAGAATACATAGGAAGATAACTAAATACCATGAAATATCTGCCAATACAACCATCCTTCAAACTACTAATTAACTTCCAATTTTGACACAAGGCCAGCAATTTTGAGGAAAGGGATTACTTGATTACATCAACACCAGAATTCAACTGGTACTTATTTCATCCACCCCAAAAGGATGAAAGGCAAAGTCAACCTTTTTGGAATTTGAAATCAGAACATATAGACAGATGAAATACCACTAAGCATTTTACCTGCCTTGCTAATGATTCTGCCAGCTTACCATCTTGCAAACAACTAATTATTAATGAACCAAGACATATATGAAGGGGTACTGAAAAGTTCCTGGCTGTAAGGGTATCATGAAAGGCCTGGTTGAAGGCTCAAACTTCCAACTTTTTGTTTTTTTTTACAGGGTTTAGAAAAACTGTAGGACTGCTGCAATAAGCATGTGACTCTGAGACGGGGAATATGTTGAATAAAATTATAATTAACTGATTCCTCCTGTATTTTCTTCTACCCCAAGCCAGGAACTTTCCAGCACCTCCTTGTAATGTCAATTTACATATCAGTTAACATCACTTGTCTGTGTAGCATCACTTCAGTGTATCAGTTTCATCTTGAATTCAATTTCGAGAATATTTTAGACAAATAAATTTCAATGAATTATCTTTAATAATTTTATCTCAAGTGAAGAGGTTAAGTATAACTTGCAAAATCAATATATCCTTTTTCTTCTATATCGTTCTTCAATATGATTTTATGTCTGTAATATTCTGATAGATATCTCAGGCTGAGAACACGAATTTTTCATTCTTTGAACTTTATGTATTCCTTCTTAATGGTATATAATTATTGAAATATATAGTTTGTAAATAGAGCCCACGTTTGCAAACTATAATTTCATAATTGAATATATTTAACCAAATAAAATGCCTAACTGCCTGCTTTTCATTTTTTCTATCATTTGATCTATCTATCTATCTATGTATTTCTCTCTCTCTCTCTATATATATATAATATTCATATATATATATATATATATCTGCCTACCTACTTACCTACCTTCCTACCTACCTACCTACCTACCTATCAACCTACCTACATAACTATCTACCTATCTCTGTCTGTCTGTGTGTCTGTTTGTCTATCTATCTGTCTATCTATCTATTTCTCCCTCCCTCTCTCTCTCTCTATATATATATATATTTATATATATATATATATCTGCCTACCTACTTATCTATCTACCTACCTACCTTCCTACCTACCTACCTACCTATCAACCTTCCTACATAACTATCTACCTATCTCTGTCTGTCTGTCTGTCTGTTTGTCTATCTATCTGTCTAACTATCTAGTTTTCTCTCTTTCTTTCTTTCTATCTGTTTGGCTGTCTGTCCATCCATCTGTTATCTATCTAACATGTTACAAGCTAATGAAAGTGGGGTGCTATTCACAGTTACTCAAAATAAACCTGCTTGAGAAAGTAGCCAAACATCCCTCAAATCACACTGTTGTCATACAAAGAGGAAACAATGAATGAAGTAGTCCCTAATGTATAAAAAAAAGACAGGATGGTTATCGTTGGAACACCTTTGATTACAGGACTACTCAAACAGTCCTAGGGGGTTCAAAAGTGACATGTAACATTAAGTGTTAGTCTTTGTATAAAGATAATCTTTCTGTTTATGCTATGTTACAAAGAATTAACAGAGCGTTAATTACATTCTTTAAAAATACTAGTTTCAAATTTTTGTGCAAGGCCATCAAAATTTTGGTGAGAGAGTAAGTCAGTTACATTGATCTCGGTATGTAACTGGTACTTATTTTATTGCACCTGACAGGATGAATGGCAAAGTTGCCCAAAGATGGAATTAGAACTTAGACACAAGAAATGCTACTAAGCATTTTGCCTGGTATGCTAACGATTCTTTGTTCTAAAGGTACAAGGCCTGAGATTTTGTAGGGTAGGGACTAATCAATTACATCAACTCCAGTGCTTCACTGGTAACTTAATTTATCGACCCTGAAAGGCTGAAAAGCAAAGTTGACCTCGATGGAATTTGAACTCAGAATGTAAAGACGAACGAAATATCGCTAAGCATTTCATCCAGCATGCTAACAATTCTGCCAGCTCTCTGCCTCAAATATAACTACAACATTGATTGAGTTACTTCTGAAATGTCTTGTTCTCCCAGGAGTTGATTTAAATCTATCAGAAAATGGTATCTTTCATCCTGAAGTCCATTCTCTTCATAGTAGTTCTCTTCACTAAAGCCTTCAATGCAACTTTTCAAGCTCTATATTAAGGTACCAAAACCCTACTGCAAGCACCTTATATTTCACAATGCTTATGGGTATCTAAATGTGGGCAGAGGCTTATGTTTACTTGTCTGTATGACTTACTCTGGCAGTGATATTATGTGAATATACATAGCATATTGGTTAATGCAATAAGGTATCAACTATGAGTAATGAACATTTTTCAAACATGAAAATAAAAGAACATCTTGGGCTAACAATGGGGGACCACAACCTTGTGCAGTGATCTGCTACAATAAAGCAGCCAAATCTTCAAACTACACCATATATTCTTTAAAAAAAAGGACTTCACTGGATAATCTAAACTTATATGTACAAAAAGGCAGGATAGTCACATCTGGATTGTCTTTCATCATAGATCTGCTAAATGATACTGACTTGGGTGTAAAAACGAGCAATGACAACAACAGCAGCAACAACAACAAAAACAACAACAACAACAACAACAACAGCAGCAGTAGCAGCAGCTGTTGCAACAGCAACAGCCACAACAACAACAACAAGAGCTAGTGTAATATAACTGGGATGGTTACAATGTCAGACATACTGCTTCTTAAACCCTATAGAAAGTAAATACATCTGGTTATCATAATAATAATAATAATAATGATGATAATAATAATAATAACAACAACAATAATGATTATAATAATAATATTCTGCTCAATACCATAGATTTGCTTATCAGTTGTTTGACCTTAACCAGTTGAGTGCATGTCCCTTGGTAGCTGACGATATATATGTATCTCTGATCATGAGCAGAAGTAGTGGGGGAGCACAATAACCATGTGTTGAGAGGAATTCTTTGGAGTTTGAATAATTCACCTCTGGAAACATGGGTGTTTCATCCAAAATCCTTAAGCAACCCTTATTCAGGGTCCTTTTTAGCAGAATAGGCGACTCAACCTGAAGAAAATTTTAACTGGATCTTACCTGCAAGATCATATGAGATCACTGTGTCATGCACATATGGTTGTGATGCATGTGACTGGTGTACCCTTATTAAACGGGTAGTCATGATGGGTATTTTGGGCTTCGTATATTTGTACCCCAGTGTCACTTTGATGGCATGCACTGCTCTCTCACTCAATAAGTGGAAGCACAAGGCCTCAAATTTTGGGGGAAGGATTATGTTGTTTAAATCGACTACCAGTGTGTAACTGGTACTAATTTTATCAACCCCGAAAGGATGAAAGGTAAAGTCGACCATGGCGGAATTTGAACTCAGAATGTGATGGCAGATGACGTACCGCTAAGCATTTCACCCGGTATGCTAACAATTCTGCCAGCTTGCTGCCTTCTCAATAATAGTAATAATAATAATCAAAAGATGTAAGTCAATTACATTGAACCTAGTGCTTAACCTGTACTTATTTTATTGACCCCAAAACAACGAATGGCTAAGTTGACTTCGGTGGCATTTGAACTGAGAATTTAAAGACAAACGAAATGCTGCTAAGTATTTTGCCTGGCAATATTGGCCTTGTTATCAAACAAGTTGTAGTGTCCCTGATCATAACAACTTGTCAGATGACAACAGCTATGATAATGAAGAGGGTGATGGGAATAATATCAAACATATAGATGGCAAGATTAACAAGAGCTAACCATGTTTTATAAAAAATAACGAAGGACCTGGACTTACATGTTGATGGCTTCAGCTGCAGTAGAAACTACTTTGCTTGTTTTTTCCAGAAACTCATGCACAGTAATAGGTTCGTCCTCAGGCAATTCGCAAAGTGGCATCAGAGAAATGTCATCAAGGACAGCATCAATCTGACATTCAAGGAGGTCGGTCACTCTCTTTACAATCTTCTTCAGTTCATGAATGGCCTGGTTACATTTCACCACATCTAGTGGGATATATAAGACAATCCATTTAGGGATTTAATCATATCAGTATGATCACCAATTGCATGCATGCGCACACACACACACACACACACACATACACACACATACATGCACACACACACACACATTCTGAGATTTATTAATACATATCTATATGTTGGTTGTTGAAAACTGTAGGAAGCTTGTCGTATATGTTTGAGCCATGTATATATGTGGTGGTGTATGGATGTGTGTAGGAGTCCGTGTATGAAATGAGTTAGTGTTGATATTCCATGTTTGTCACTACATGAGAAAAACATTGATGATAGGTGTAGGCATGGGTGTATGGTAAGAGGTTTGCTTCCCAATCACTTAGTTCTAGGTTCAGTCTCACTGCATGCCATCTGAGCAAGTGTCTTCTGGTATAGCCTTGGGCTAGTCAAAGCCTTGAGTGGATTTGGTAGACAAATGCTGAAAGAAACATGTTGTGTGTGTGTGTGTGTGTGTGTGTGTGTGTGTGTGTGTGTGTATGTGTGTGTGTACCTGTGTACCTGTGTTTGTCCTACACCACCCCTTGACAGCTGGTGTTGGTTTGTTTACGCTCTTGCAGACCAATAAAAGAAGCATTTACATACAACTGGTAATTGGTATTTTGAAAAAACAACTTACAAGAGTTGATATTAAATGAGGTCCAAGTGAGTTGTCCAAGACCAGGTTTTAAAACCTTCTCTACATGGTCGCGCAAGGGTTTTGTTAAAGTCCACAGCACCTGAGGAATGGTCGTTTGAATATGTTTGTATTTTACCAACATGGAGTTGAGGCTGCAAAGAGATTTGAAAAATGTTTTTCAGTCAGTTTAGTAAACAATTGCTGGAGAATGCAGTAGTCTATAGATATGTGTTATTTTATGTTAGTAAGCTTTTAAGAGAAGTTAAAAAGGTAATGGGTAAAGACCCCCTTTGGTCATGAATGATCATGGGATTGCACCTAGGAAGTTCCTCTCAGAGGCAAAAGTCTGGGCAAGGCTGTTGTGGAAGACCAGCAGTTGCCCATGCATAACAGTCTCCCCTCTCCACACCACTAATGTTGTTCAAGGCTGATACAGCCTGGCACCAGTGACATCACAACTCATTTCTACAGATGAGTGAAGTGAAGCAACATGAAATAAAGTGTCTTGCTCAAGAACACACCACACAGCCTGGTCTGGGAATTGAACTCATGACCCCGCCAGCTGGAAGTCTGACACACTAACCACTGAGTCACAGAGGAGAATTATATGTAAAGATATATCAAAGAGTTAAATTCAAGTATTAGGAAAGACAGTCTGGTTATAAGGATTAAATAGGAAAAACTGTTCACCTATATACTGAAACAAACTTTTGGTAACAATTAGGTGAAAGCTGTACATAAAAATTAGAAGAATGGGTAGATTGGATAATGATACTAAATCCATATCTTTCTATAAGAAACTAGTGAAAAAATAGTTAATTTCAAGACACTAGAGTGGTAGTTGTCAAAATGGTACACATTTAGATAAAATGAGAAATAGCTATGGCTGTGCAATGATATCTTCACTGAAATCTGGAACACAAAGGAACAGAGACAGTAGCTGGACATTTAGCATTTAACCGGTCATATTTGGCCAAAACATTCTGCCTGTCTTATATTCAAACTGACTAGATCCAGCTTCTCACACCTATCCTACAATGTTATTCTAAAAATAATCAATTGCATCATTGAAATCTTGAAGCTACAAGATAATGCATGACAATTCAAAACAATATGAATAAATAAGCATTCATCATCATCATCGTTTAACGTCTGCTTTCCATGCTAGCATAGGTTGGACGATTTGACTGAGGACTGGCAAGCCAGAAGGCTGCACCGGGCATGAGGGCCAGTCACATGGTACTGGCAATGAGGGCCAGTCACACGGTACTAGCAATGGCCATGCTCAAAAAGGTGTTTTTACATGCCACCTGCACAGGAGCCAGTCCACTTTTGACAAAATAATGTGAATGCTAAAGGCTTAAAGACCTTTGCAATTTGTGGAAGAAAGATTACTGCACTTTTATGGTCATATTATGCAGAATAAGGATTAGTGCTGGTGCTAAAAGACTATCACTACTGAGAATGAAAGATGCTTGTAGGTAAACTGAAGAAAACAGGTAAGGTTCAGAATGGAGTATTGCTCTCACATCGGTGATGGTGTTCCTGCTGCTGCTACACAGACATCTAAGGGCACATCATCTGATTGATCAGTATAAAGTCATTCACAGATGTGTTTCAACCTTTGACTCATAGGTGCATTTCCTTCTTTCTCTGCCTTTTTTTTTACCATTAATATAAAGGCCTCTGTTCCTTGGAGCCTGCTGGACTTCTCAGCTTACCCAACTCTCCTCTTCTCATCACCCTTGTTGTGTTCAAATCCCTTTTCTAGCCTTGTACTAATCCCTACGACCAGTCCTTCCTTCCTTCCTTCCTTCCTTCCTTCCTTCCTTCTAAGAACATCAGTCCTCTGGTTATTCCTCCCAGCACATGTTTTTTCCCATTTGGAGGTATGTAGCTTAGTGGTTAGTGTATTGGACTCAAGATCATAAGATTGTGGTTTTGATTCTTGGACTAGGTAACACATTGTGTTCTTAAGCAAAATGCTTCATTTCACATTGCTCCAGTCCACTCAACTGGCAAAAATGAGTAATCTTGTGACGAGCTGCCATCTCATCCAGGTGAGGAATTTATACTCCATGGAAACCAGGAAACCAGCCCTTTATGAGTCAGCATGACTCGAGAATGTAACTTCACCTTTTATTTACGTCTTTCCCAAAGAAGTTGACTTACAAAGATTCAATTTTACAGGTTTCAGATTGCCATGGCCACTGCCCTTTTCTCCAGACCCAGCAAGTGAAAAACACAATGTGTAGAGGAGCAGTGATTGCAGTTTTGTGGTACTATTGCATAAAGTGATGATTTGTGCTAGATAAATTAGAACCATGCATTGACAGTGAAAGATGTACATAGCAAAGAGGAAACATGAAGAAGTAGTGAAGACAGGGCCTCAAAGACAAGATGATGCACATAATGACAGAGAGCAGAGACAATTTACTGAACTATGGATCTGCCTAATCTATGCTAGGATGGAAAAATAGGCATTAGATCATGGTAATCATGGTGAGGATGAAATATGTAGTGAGTCCAATGAGTAGCAAGTGGTATAATGTTGCTATTCTTTTATTCCTTTATTCCTTTATTCTTTTACTTCTTTCAGTCCTTTGACTGTAGCTATGCTGGAGCACTGCCTTCAAGGGGTTTTTGTCGAAGAAATTGATGCCAGAACTTATTCTTTGTAAGCCTAGTACTTATCCTATCGGTCTTTTTTGCTGAACCACTAAGTTATGGAGAAAACACTCCAGCATCGGTTGTCAAGTGATGGCAATGGTGGGGTAGGGGACAAACTCAGATACACACACATAAATACACACACACACACACATATATATATATAAGATGGGCTTCTTTCAGTTTCCATCTACCAAATCCACTCACAAGGCTTTGGTCAGCTCAAAGTTATAGTAGAAGATGCTTGCTTAAGGTGCCATGCAGTGGGACTGAACCTGGAACCATGTGGTTGGAAAGTAAGCTTCTTACCACATAGCCATGCCTGCACCTATGTTGGTCTCTATCTTTTATCTTTTACTTGTTTCAGTTATAAAACTGTGGCCATGCTGGGGCACCACCTTGAAGAACTTTTAGTTGAATGAATTGACACCAGTGCTTATATTTTTTTAAGCCTGATACTTATTGTATCAGGCTGTTTTTGCCAAACCATCATGTTATAGGGACATAAACAAACCAACACCGGTTGTCAAGTGGTGATGGGACACATACACAGACACAAAGACACACACACATAGATACGTGTGTGCATGTCTGTGTGTATACGATGGGTTTCTTTCAATTTCTATCTAGCAAATCCACTCATAAGGCTTTGGTTAGTCTAAGGCTATAGTAGAAGACACTTACCAAAAGTACCACACAATGGGACTGAATCCAGAACAATGTGATTGGGAAGCAAGGTTGTCACAGCACAGCCATGCCTGCACCTAATTCATATATATGTAAGCTAGCAGTACATTTAGGAGTTTTATTGTTAGGTATGAATTAGAAACATTTTCATTGATTCTCAATTCCAGTTTCTTTAACTTGGGTCTGATTTTTCAATTATGTATGAAAATGTTAAAATTGTATATACTTCCAACCCATACAATGAGAAAGATATAAATTAAAGTGGACTGAAAAATAAAGTAAAATACACACGCTGTATAGTTTGATTTGAATATATTCTCCTTGAGTGCAAGTTCTCTAGCAGTTTCTGGAATTTCAAGATTCAAGGAAACTAACCATTTTGCTTCTTCTATAAGCTCAATTATATGGTAATCAAAATTAACATGCATTTCCTGTGTTTCTGGATGACGAACCAAAAGGGAAACATGAAGACCATTTTTTATACTGTCTACTGCTTTGCACCAGCTTTGGTAATAGAGTAGCTGTCAGTTGATAATGGAAAGGAAATTAGAAAAAAAAAAACATGAAAAGTAGATATAAAATATGTCTGATAAATGTTCAAGTTAAAACAGGCAACAGTGAATATCTAATAATGATGGCAGTTTGGGTATAGACAAAGACAATTAACAAAATTCAGCTGAAATGTTGTGAGATCAGACCCTGCTTCCGACACAGTAATATTCTTGAAACAAAATATTAAACAACTGCTTTCCGTTTCTATTAAAAACTTAACCAAACCTCTTTTGCCCCCATATTTCTGTTGAAATACACTGTTTTTGTTTCAATTAATTTTTAAAATAATAAAGAATTTAATAAAGTAATTGTCATTGTCAAGCTAGTGTTTGGCATTGAAATTCACTGAAATTTTGAAGGAAGATTTAAATTTAGATAACTTGAACAAATATAGTTTACTACTTGACCTTTTAATAGGTGACCTTCAATAGGTGACCAACTTTATTAACTTAAATCATAGAAATAAAGGTTGTCCTTAGGGTGTTGGTATCAAAAAGGTTACATAAAGAGATATAAAAGATAATAAGAGGAAAATAGTATAGTAAAATTCATAGGGAAATGTGAATTGACACAGTGGTGTAGTAAGGATTCAGTACTGAAGAGCAAAGACAATTTCGTCAAACTCACTTTTAGTAATAATCATGACAAGCAAGAGGAAATTTTGTATCCTTTCACACCTGTGCACAAAAGCAACTATATACCTCATTCTCTCACTTGTTATGCTCTGAATTGACACAGAGAGCTAGTAGTGCAGAAATCAAATGATTTTACACAAAGAGAATAGATGCAGACAAAGTTTCATGGTTACTCATAATAGAAGAACAATGAGAGTCTGTAATTATCATGTTTTCTTAAATATGCCTCAAGCATTTTTGAACTGGCAACAAGTTTGTATTTATATAACAGGTGGTATGAAAAATTTCCCTGACTAGTTCTGTGGCATGCCAACAGATGGCAGCACACTGTTGTGTGTGCAGTGAGAGCTAGCAGTGACCTTCATGAGGCAGTGTGTTGAGTTACATCGCTGTGTTTACTTCAAAAGTTGTAAAATTTGTATTTTTGTGATCTTGTAATTGCTGTAGTCTGCGATTTTGTCATGAACAGGAACAAAGAACCAACATGAAATTTTGCGTTAAACTTGGGAAGTCTGCTACAAAGACATTGGGCATGCTTCAGCAAGCTTACAGCAATGAAGCAATGGATCATACACAATGTTTCGAGTGGCATCGGCACTTCAAAAGCTGAAGAATGTCCCTGGAAGATGATGAGCAATTTGAAAGACCTGCCACAAGTATCAACCCCAGAAATGTGGTACTGTGCAACAATAATTTGGTTCCCCCAAGGCCAAACCATCAACTGTGAGTTCTACTGTGATGTTTTGAGGCATTTGAAGGAGGACATTTGCCAAAAATCACTGGATTCGTGGAGCGTGAATAATTAGATGCACCCTGTCACCAAGCTATCCTCAGCTGTGATTTTCTTGCCAAAAACAACATGGTATCACTTCTGCACCTGCCCATTTTGCCAGATTTAGCACCTGCACACTTCCATCTCTTCCATAAGAAGAAAATACAGCTCAAAAGTCACTGTTTTAACACCTGTGTTGAGATCAAGTGTGAATCACAGAAAGTCCTCGACTTGCCAATGGAAAATTACTTCCAGGCTGGATTCCAAAAGTGGCAGGAACGCTGGGATCAGTGTATGGTTACACAAGGTGACTATTTCAATGAAGAAGATATTAAAATGCAGGTAAATAAGTTATATTTTATTAAACATAACTAATCCTGGAACTTTTTGATACCACCTAATACATCACTGCTTAACACTGTAACCTTGTATTTTACTTTTTTATAGATATTTACAAAGTTAGTTCAATGGTTCCAACCATTTGGCTAAAATAGAATTATAAACACGCATCATTTCTCTTCAGTAAATGTTGGTAACTAAATGATAAATAGTCAAGAATACAGATTTTAAAATCAAAATTTTTATCAAATGCATTAACTCTGAAAAGCCATTATTGAGGATTTATCTGACAATTTCTGTACAATGGAATTAATACAGCAAAGTTTAATTGATTTTCTGGTATGGAATATATATAATATATAGAACTATCTAACAACAATAGAATCAACCATTGCCTGAAGAGATTGTCATATTAAAGATTCTTATTAAAGAAAAATTAGATAACTTTCTGTCACAGCTCTTCTTTGCCAGAGATGTCATGGGATTCTCAACAACTATAAATCAGAAAAGGCCATGATTTATCCAACATTGTGTCAAATCCAGCAAATTAAATTTCAAAATTCTTTTCAAAACCCTCTATAATATGGTTTATTTGTTTGCATGAAACACTCTCTTAATTTTTCTCTCTTTCTCTAACTTATTTAATCCACTCCCATCCACTACTCTACCATTTTCTCTCTTTTTCTCTATGCACATAATATACCCTCTTATAAACAAGCACATTGCAATTTACCTCAAATTCCAATAAGACACTGGCCATTTTATTATAGCTGGCAATAATACTCTGTGCATCTGGATGCTGTAAGCAACAAAAACATCACATTCAACGCTTCAGAAAATAATATTATGTAAATTTAACATGCCTGCATGCACATATGCATGCACGCTCACACGCACACACACGCATGCGTGCACACACACACACACTCATGACAGAACAACAGAAAACAATATCAGTGATATGTTCAAAATTTTCACTGCTACAACTGTTTCAGTAACTTTCATATAATATTTCAGAGAAGTACTTTACTGGCAGATGATCTGATTTGAGATGATACATTGAAACTAAAGCATGGAGAACACATATTGGTCATTGCAAAACACACAAAAATTGATAACTTCACTTAAACATTATTATTTGGATAACATGTTGCAGAAAATTAAACATCCTTGTACTCTGCAACCTTTTATTGTGTTCTATATTGTTTCACTGTTATTCTCTTTCATTTCCCCCCACTTTATTGCATCTTATCCTGTTTTATTTGATTTTATTCTATTTTATTTAATTTCTTCTCATCTTCCTTCCTACTTGTCCTGCTCACAATATTACCCTGTTATCAAAATTTTTATCACACTAACTATAACTTGGTCATTGATAGAATCTCAATGAAACTGCTCTGAGATAAAGTTGCTGGCCAGTATATATATAGGCCGCAGGGTTTTAGATGTAATTTTTATCTCTCATTTATATAGGTCAGTAATTCTGGTTGTCACCATCTGGTGCTCATTGAACTTTGTACAGTCTTGGCTATACTCAGTCTTCTCTATATTTCACAGGTGTCATTCTAGTCATTGCAAATAAGAATGCCAAATTCTTCTATGTTTTTGATATTTCCATTGTTTATAGTTATGCATCATTTTTTGTGTTTTTAGCTATTTTCAATGCTTTTGTTTTGGGAGGATTTGAATAATTGCATTGTTTACTCAATTAACTAAACCTTGTAGTTCTTGCAGGCTGGCAGCTATGAAGACTACATTGTCTGCATAACTCAGATTTGTGATGACTTTACTATTAATTTTGATGCTTCCAGTGAAACCATACAGCGTGTCTCTCATAGTATATATTAAAGAGGTGCAGAGAAGAATGCAGTCCTGGCAGACACATTGTTTGAGATCAAATCAGTCTATTAGCCCAAGAGTTGCTTGAACTACTGCACCTTTGTTTCACATACAAGTTTTTGATAAATTCTACTATATAAGAAGGGAATCCTATTTTGATCATATTTATTTCTTTATTGCCCACAGGGGGCTAAATATAGAGGGGACAAACAAGAACAGACAAAGGGATTAAGTCGATTGCATCGACCCCAGTGTGTAACTGGTACTTATTTAATCGAACCCGAAAGGATGAAAGGCAAAGTCGACCTTGGTGGAATTTGAACTCAGAACATAACAGCAGATGAAATACTGCTAAACATTTTGCCCGGCGTGCTAACGGTCCTGCCAGCTTGCTGCCCTATTTTGATCATATTGATCCATGATACATTAAGTGAGTCATTATTGAGGGCTTTTTTTGTAATCAATGAAACAAAAAAAATGTCATCATTATATTCCTGATCCTTTTCAGTTACTATTTTAAGGTTCAATATTTGGTTTCTTGTTCCTCTTCCAGATCTAAAACCTGTTTGTTCTCTTCACTAATTTTTTTCTTCTAGCTTCGTTTTTATTCTGTTTGAGATGATTTTGAGTAGAATTTTGCTGCAGTGGCTTATCAGTGCCATAGTTCTATTGCATTGCTGCACATCCCGTACATAACCATAAGAAGGCACATGGCTCAGTGGTTAGAGTGTTGGCTTCACAATCATGAGGTAGTGAGTTCAATTCCCAGACTGGGTTGTGTGTTGTGTTCTTGAGCAAAACACTTTATTTTCATGTTGCTCCAGTTCAGTCAGCTGTAGAAATGAGCTGTGATGTCACCAGTGCCAAGCTGTATCGGCCTTTACCTTTCCCTTGGTTAACATTGGTGGCATTGGGGAGGTTGGTATGCATGGATGACTGTTGGTCTTCTATAGACAACTTTGCCCAGACTTGTGCCCTGGAGGGTAACTTTCAAGGTGCAATCCCATGGTCATCCATGACCGAAGGGGATCTTTATCCTTGCTTGGCATATCTTTATTTAGGAGCGACTGTAAATATTGACCTAACCCAATCATCTGACCAGCTTTTATTTATCCAGATCAAAGTGCATAGTTTCTGAAAGTATACTGCTATATGCTTATTGCTATTTTTAATTAACTCAGCTGTTGTTTCACTGAAGCCAGAACTTTTTTACTTTTCAGTTCTCTAATTATTTTCTTGAATTCATAGCAGACAGAGTGGTGGTTCATTGGTATCAACAGGATAGTGTATTAATGGTCCTATCACAGTGTTGCCATTCTTCTTATAGAGGTCGTTGCAGTACTGTTTCTGTGATACTTTGACTTCCTCACCTTCACAGAGTGCTTTTCTAATCTCATTTTTGACTGTCAATTGTTAATTTTAAATCTCTTCACTAGATTTTTTACCACCTGGTAAAGACCTACTGCTGTGTTTGTGATGGAATTGACTTCAATACAGCAATAGATACATAGCCATATACATTCACGTGCGCACGCACACACACACACACACACTCATATATGTGTGTAGATTATCAAATATATATCTGTAGATACATATGTACACTCGTCATTTACACATACATTTTTATGCTTGTTTATGACCACGAATATTTTGATATAGCATGCCAGAGCATTGTGTCTAGAATACATAATAACATAACAGCATAAATAAACTGTATCTTATACACAATCAAAGATGTTGCAAACGATGTATAGTCATCTTGAAAGAACTTGATCAAATATTAATATAAAACAATACAGTAATGTACAACATAGCAGCAAAGCTAAGATGAATACTTATGAATAATAACAAAAATACTGTGCAGTAATAATTGATATAGAATCAGTGGTGGTGGTGGTTTTGGTGGGGATGATGATGATGATGATGATGATTTAACTGAACAATTGATTAAATCAGCATAGGTACAAATGGCTAAATGAGTTAAAGCGATAGTGAATTACTGGATGTAAACCCTATATAAAATTAATATTATTAATATCAATATTATTTGTAAGTAGGCTTTAGACTAAATCATATACACATGCACAAACATGTATGTATTTATTTTAGCTATAAAAGTAAAGTAATGTCCTTAGTAGAAAATACTGTAAATGAGTAGGATTTGAAAAAGAAAATCAATATAGGAGCAGGCATGGCTGTGTAGCAAGCTGCTTGCTTCTTAACCTCATGGTCCCAGGTTTAGTCTCACTGCATGGCACCTTGGGCAAATGTCTTCTCTTCTACTATACCTGCAGGCGAACCAAAACTTTGTAAGTGGATTTGGTAGTTGGAAAGTGAAAGAAGCCTGTTGTGTATATGCGTGTGTGTGGTGGTAGTGGGGGAGTTTCAAAGGCAGAAGAACATCTCTGGAAGATGATGAGCAATCTGGAAGACCTGCCACAAGCGTCTTCTCCAGAAATGTGGAGAAAATTCCTCGACTTGTGCATGAAAATCGTTGGAGGACAATCAATGACATTGCTGATGTTGCTGGCATGTCATATGGGTCTGTGGAGGCAATCTTAACCCATTACTTACCAGTGATCTTATATGAGATCACTTAAAAATTACAAATTTCGTAATTATCTGTCAATATTTACACATATCTAACCTTTTTGCTATATCTACTAGGTATATTTCTCTGATATTCAAATGAGGTTTGCTAATTTTTCACCCAATATCTCGCTTATTTCTATTTAAAATGTTATTTTGAAATGTTATTTTGATCATTCCAGCTCAGGCTGTTTTATGCTAGAAATCAAAGTTTCATAAAAAAATTCCAGTTAATAGAATTATGGGAGGTAATGGGTTAATGTCTGAATTGAATATGCAGTGTGTCTCTGCCAAGTTTGTCCCCCATCTGCTGAGCACTGAGCAGAAAGGACATCACATTGATGTCTGTCAAGATCTCCATCAGCATGCAGCTGATGACCCCTCATTCACATCAAGGACCATGTCAGTGATGAGAGTTGGGTGTACCCTGTGATGAAGCAACAGTCAGCACAATGGAAGAGTACTTCATCTCCACGACCAAAGAAGGTACACCAGAGCTGCAACTCAGTCAAGAGCTTGCTCATTGCTTTTTTTCAACATGCATGGTATTATGCATCACAAATTTGTCCCCCAGGGTCAGACCATCAATTGAGAGTTCTATTGTGATGTTTTGAAAAATTTGAGGAAGGACATTCAGCTAAAGTGACTGAATCTGTGGAGTGTGAAGAATCCAATTCTTAATGATGACAATGCACCCTGTCACCAAGCTCTCCTAACTCACGACTTTCTCACCACAATCAACATAGTGTCACTTCTGACCCACTCTGTTCACCAGATTTAGCATCTGTGGACTTCCCCAAAATGAAAATGCAGTTGAAAGGTTGCTGTTTTAACACTGTTTAACACAAAAGGTCCTCAACTCATGGAAAACAACTTCCAGGCCAGATTCCAAAAGTGGCAGGAACATTGGGACCAGTGTATTGCTGTGTAAGGTGACTATTTCGAAAGATATTGTATTAAAAATTAAGTAAATAAGTTATTTTTTATTAAACATAACTAGTCTAGGAACTTTTTGATACCACCCTGTATATTAAGAGTTCCAAGATATAAGGCGGTAAACAGAAGTTTAATGTCTAAATAGTGTCTTACTTATGACATTCTTATGTATAAAATTTTAAAATTCCTGTATTTAAATTTTATTAACTGTTTTTTTTTCTTGTGTTTTGCTAATGCAGATCAAACTGAGTTTTGTTTTTATAAATTTCCTCTCTGTGTTTGTGTGTGCAGGCATTGTTTTCAGCATTAACATGCTAAAGAGTTAAAACATCCTTGAACATAACCACAATTTAAAGAATCAAACAGCATGAATACTGTCAATTTAAGTTGCTGTTTTAGCCTCTAGTTTAATAGTTAAAGTGTAGGAAAATATTGAAAAAATTACCTTCAGAATATCAGGTTTGTTTCTAAACAACTTCATTGGTTCTTCAATTTGCCTGTACAGGTGTCTTACCCAATGAATTCGACCAGTCAAGGGTGGCATGTTTCGTGCAATGGCAGGGTCCATTTTTTGCTTCTGATATAGCCTGCGAACAGCTTCTAAGTCTTTATTGTAATGTCGCAGCAAAGTGTGGTAATGGTCACTGAGGTCAAGTTTAGAATCCTTTACAAGTTCAAATTTCAAGATTAATTCAATAGCCTTTGCTGTCTGCAGAAAAAGATGAACAAGTAGTGACATATATCCAAAACTATAATCAATATTATTAATGTTTAAGAGCTGGATTTTATTTAACTCATTAGCATTCAGATTACTCAGCCAAATGTAATGCTTATTTAATTTATGCACATTGCTTTGAAGTAACCATGTATTATCTCATAGCTTCAGGATTTCAATGATGTGGCTGTTTACTTTTAAAATACCATTGCAGATTAGATGTAAGAGGCTTGATCTGGCTGGTAGAATAAAACTGGTAGAATATTTGAACTGGATATGGCTGGTTTGAATGTGAAAGGGTTATGCAACCAATTATTACTTACCACATTGTACCTAATTTTAGAGTTTGGTATACTATTTAAAAATAAGATGAGATGATTGTTACTGGAATACATTGATTATAGAACTGATTAGTTTTAACTTGGAACAAAATTACAACAACAGCCATCATTGCAGCTAGTCTAATAATAATCTGATAGCAATTAAAAAAAAGGTTTAGCTTACAGGCAAGGAACGTTCCATCCAACCATGAACAAAATGCTGTATTGCCACCCGTATACTATCAGTCTGTGAGAGGAAATCTGCATAATCCTGATCAAACTGAAAATATTTAAAAAGAAGCTATAAATCTTATGTTAACAGTTGAGATGAAATGGTTTAGTAGATAGCATACTGGAATTTCTAGCTTGTTAGTCATATGCTCAGAATTGCTGCAAGTATTTTGTTGTACTTCTAGTCAAGGTAATTTTACATTGCTATTGCTGGCTTAGTAGTATTGAAATGGTAACAATATTTTTTTATGAAAGTTATCTGCAATAAACTGTTGCCATGTTTAGTGAGCAAATATATTCCTTTCTTCTTGTTTCCTTCAGCTCTTAGTGAAGTCATAAATGTACCATCATGATATATAGAATGTTTTGGGTATTTCAAACCTGGTGAAGGCCATCACTTTCTGGGCTTGATTATAGCCAACTTCTTCCAGAGCGAAATTAAGAAAGAGAACAAGAATTGCCTCCAGTATAGGAACTGGTATTTTATTTATTGACTCCAAAGAGGTGAAAGTCAATGTTCTCCACAGTGATATTCAATCTCAGAGTGCAGAAAGCTAAACTGAAAGAGAATTCAAGATCTTGCATTATAGATTCTTGTCTCTCATGAAAGATAACTACCCTTTAATAAATACCAATAAGAACCACACAAAATATTAGCAAAAAGATGGAATAAACTAATAAACGATAGAATAAACTGCAATATAATAAACATCACAACTTTTGTATCTTCAATGTTTTTCCTATCTTAAACATGGAAGATGAATTTTCCAGTTTGTTTGCAATTTTCATTTCCTTCTGTATATGACATTTTGAAAACTATTTTGCATCCAATGAAACTGGCTTTGCAAAAATATTTATTTGTGTATATTATGGTTAATATTTTTAATTTCTGAGGCTAACCACTTATATGTAAAATAGGAAAATGCGACATTGTTTTCAGTTGGATGTATTAATTCCAGCAGAGTAGAAAATAGAATATTTAGCCTAAGAGTACAAATATACAGGGTAAGAATCTATAATGTGCCACATTGAATAACTTGAAAAAAAGTGTTTTGCCACTCTTTTCCAACCCTTCTCTCCCTCTTTCGTCTCCCTCTCACCCATTTCACTCTTCAAGATTCTTACTCAGTAAAACCTTACCCGGCAACCATTAAATTCTCAAATAGTGTGGTGAGACCAAAATTTGACTAATTTCTAATTCATCAGTAAACCATGAAATAAACTAAGATAACTATGATTTGCCATTTTTCATGAATGAAACAAACAGTTGAGAGAAAAAATGGTGCCACGATCTTTCTGAAGAAGTTATAATAAATCAAAAACAGCTATATTTAAAATATAAACAACATACAAAAGATAGATTATTAGTAAGATTATAACTAAGACACTATACCAAGCTTAAGAGGTTGTCCTTAGAAGTGCTGTGATTTACAACAGCAAATGTCACAAAAAGTTCTAACTGGTGTATTTGATTACATTTGCATACAGTTTGAGAAATGGTTTAGTGAACAGAGTTGTATAATGCCCCAGCACAATCTAACCAATAATTTTACATATTCTATTCCCTTTCACTACATCTTGTTCTAGTTATTGAGTTTATTATACTTCTTTTTATTCCTGTACAAATAGATGTGCATATATGATATATGTATGATGTTTGTGCGTATATGTGTGTGTGTATATGTGTGTATGTGTGTGTGTGTGTGTGTGTGTGTGCATGTGTGTGTGTGGAAGAGGTAGACCCAGGAAAAAGCATGATCTTCGAACATTGGGCATCATGGAGTTTATAAGTGACTGAGACCTTTGGCAATATGCCATGCTTGAGAAGGCTCGTCAAGCCAAGTGAAAGCGTTACCAATGCCAGTGCCACGTAACCGACACCTGTTGCTGGCAGCATGTAAAAAAACATCTATTACACTCTTGGAGTGGTTGGTATTAAGAAGGGTATCCAGTCATAGTAACCAGATTGGAACCTGGTGTAGCTCTCAAGCTTACCACTTTCAGTCAAACCATTTAACCCATGCCAACATGGAAAGCAGATGCTAAATGATGATGATGATGATGATGATGATTATATATAATATTTTGCTTAGGCATTGCAATGCTAATAACCTGACATTAGAACTCAATACTGGTGATTGTTTTCATTAAGGAAATGTACAGGCAGAATTGTTAGCACATTGGACAAAATGCTTAGCAGCACTTCCAGCCCTTTCTTTCAAATCCCATCAAAGTTAACTTTGTCTTTATCCCTTTGGGGACTAATGAAATAAAGTACCACTCAAGTGCTAGTGTTGATGTAACCAATTTATGTTCTCTCTTCCAAACTGCTGGCCTTGTGCTGAAGTCAGAATTATTATTTGGTGAACTGCCAGAGCTGCTATCACTCCGGGCAAAATGCTTAGCAGTATTTTGTACATCTTTACACATTCTTATTTCAAACTTTGCCAAAGTTAGCTTTGCCTTTCCTCCTTCTGGGGTCAATAGAATAAGTACGAGTTGAGTACTTGGGTCGATGTAATTGACTTAATCCCATCCTCCAAAATTGCTGGCCTTGAGTCAAAATTTGAAACTGCTATTACCATAAAAAAAAAAAAAAATCACCCTTTCTGAACATTTTTCTGACAACATTACTTGAGGGGATTTGAACCCATAATTATCAACAAACTGTCAGGTAATCAATCAGAGAGTTCTTACTAATCTGCAAGTGGCTCAAATACTTATTTTATAAACATAAATATGATCATTTAGAGTTAAGTATGTTTATCAAACCACTCCTCGATGAGATAAGAATTCCTCTTAATCCTTAGCCTATTAGGTTGACGATTCTCTCACTTTTGCTACCTAGTTACAGAATTTTAAGATTTAGTAGTACAAAAAACAAAATCTTGATATACACATGAACACAGAGTTATTTGTCGGCATACCAAACATTTAACAGTTTGAAATAGTACTTTGAGGTATTGGCTGAGTTCAACTCTTACGTCTCTAACCAGCAGAACTAACATCCATCCATCCATACATACGGACAGACAGACAAGCATACAGACAGCTATACAGATAGACATACATGCAGACAGATAGACAGACATAGTGAGAGAGAGAGACAAACAGACAGGTGTACAGACAGATATAGAGACACAGACAAGTATAAAGACCGACAGTGACAGACACACAGACAGACATAGAGACATACATACATACATATGGAAAGACAGACATACATACATACATATGGAAAGACAGACATACATGCAGACAGACTGACGGACAGCAAGCAGACGGACAGACAGACAGGCAGACAGACGGACAGGTATAAATATCCATTTATCTATCTTTTGCTTTCCTGTTTTCTCTCTTTATAAATGAATGCTTTTCTCTAAATCATTCTTTCCTCTTCTCCTCCTTTTTCTTGCTCTTTTGTTACTTTCTTTCTCTATATCTTTTGCTTCTCTTAGCCCTCTCCACTTTTGTTTATTTTCCTCCAATGCTACTCTTTTCCAACCCATCTCTCCCTCTTTCCTCTCCCTCTCACCCATTTCACTCTTCAAGATTCTTACTCAGTAAAACCTTACCTGGCAACCATTAAATTCTCAAATAGTGTGGTGAGACCAAAAGCTATTCTGATTATTGAGTGGCGTCTCAAATTCTATTCTTTGTAGCACAGTTTTGCTGGCAAGAAATACTAAACAATATGAGTGCTTGTCACAAGTAGTGAGTGTGTGTGTGTGAGTGTGTGTGTGTGTGTGTGTGTGCGTGTGTGCGTGCGTGCGTGCGTGTGTGAATGATCTTGTATCTTTTATTTTTTACTTGTTTCTGTCATTTGGCTACGGGACAGGGTTTTAGCTGAACAAATCAACCCAGGACTTATTTTTTTGCTTAAAGTCTGGTACTTATTCTATCAGTTTCTTTTGCCAAACCACTAAGTTACAGGGACATAAACATACCAACACCAGTTGTCAAGTGGTACGGGGGGGGGGGGGGCAACAGCGATACAAAGACACACACATAGATATATACATTTATGTATCCGATGGTCTTCTTTCAGTTTCCATCTACCAAATCAAACTCAAAAGGCTTTGGTCAGCCCAAGGCTATAGTAGAAGACACTTACCCAAGATGCCACACAGAGGTACTGAACGCAGAAAACCATGTGGTTAGGAAGCAAGTTTCTTACCACACAGTTACGCCTCCACCTATGGACATGGTCTAATTCTTTTTAAAATGTGTAAACCAAAATCAAATTGCAAATATGTTTATGCATACAGCCTCTGAGCAGTGATTTTATGCAAATACACAAAACCTAATGTAAAAGTTGATAAAAACTGACAGTATCATAGGAAGTGTGTTGAAGAGGGGCATCTACACAAATACATAAGCAATTGACTCCTCCATTAAAACTGTTGTGTGCTCATAACACATGTTGATGATGTTAATGTTTAATTTTCAACAATGTAGGAAAGCAAGCTAAGAGTTATGTTCTCACCCTAGGAACACAATTAATTAATATGGTAACTATTTAGAATTAAAAACAAAAAAAACTGAAAAACAAAATTATAAATAAGTTAAGATATAACATATTAAAAGGGATCTCTTCTTGGGATGCAATTTGCACTTCTATCAGAGATGCAACAACAGTGAGAAGTATATACTTTATTAAAATCATTTTACAGAATTAAATTATTCTTTTATCTTATACTGTAGCCATGCTGGGGCACTGCCATGAAGAACTTTTTGTTGAATGAATCTATCCCATGACTTAATTTTTTTAAAGCCTGGTATTTATTCTATCAGTTTCTTTTGTCGAACTGTTTAGTTATGGGAATGTAAGCAAACCAAAATTGGTTGTTCAATGGTGTTGGGGGATAAACACAGACATTAACACACACACACATACAAGGGGATTCTTTCAGTTTCTGTTTCCCAAATCTGCTCTCAAGGCTTTGGTCAGTCTGAGGCTATAGAAAGAGACACTTGCCCAAGGTTCCACAGAGTGTGACTGATTGCAGAACTGTGTGGTTAGGAAGCAAGCTTCTTACCACACTGGTCTAATTCTTAAAAATAACTTTATTTTATGAAACATCGCCGCCGCCGCCGCCGTCAATTAATGTCTGTTTTCCATGCTTTCATAGGTAGGATGGTTTGAAAGGATTTGGCAAACCGTAGAGCTGCACCAGGCTCCCTTTATCTGTTCTGGCATGGTTTCTACAGCTGGATGCCTTTCCTAATGCCAACTGCTTTATAGAGTGTACTGCGTGCTTTTTATGCAGCCCCAGCCCCAGTGGAATCACCGAATACTTGCATGACAAAGATCCACTTGGTTGGGAGAGGGAATGTTATTGAGGGAGTGGTAGTCGAAAGGTTAAAGTATAACCGAGGGATAGGTGTTTTACTATAGAGGAAATACTTGGCTACCCTAGCAGGAAAAGAAAGGAGAGGAAAGAGAGATAGAGTTAGAGAGGAAGATAAAAAGACAGACAAAGTGAAAGAGAGAGAAACAGATGGTGGTAGAGATCTATCAAGACATACCCACAAAGTACAGTTGTGGTGGGGGGAGGTAACTATAAGTAGTACAGAGGGGATAGAAGTGGATGTTACATAACAGTGAGAGGGAAGATGTTAAGAGATGTGGGAAGAGGTGACTGTCACAAATGATAGTGAGAGAAACTGGAGTGACAGGGGTTGGTTGTAGAAAAGATATGTGAGGGCATAAAGAGGGGAGAAGTATGCAAAGGAGAGGGGAAGGGCATGTAACTGGTGGTGGTCGTGGGTGGGGAGGATATGTTGGCAAGATAGGTTGTGGGGAGAGTTTAAAAATTGTCTAAAACACACCAAGAATTTTGTTTCCCCTGAAAAAGCGATTATGACCAAGAACTGTGTCTTCATTCCATTTGCAATGACATTTTTGCATGAATCTGGATTCCATTTGCCAATCAAGATTAAATCTAAGGAATTACCAGAATCCACAGATAGGTCCACAGATTGAATCAGCTAGCAAATTCCACATTTGATAAAGTCAAGAATGGGAAGCATGAACAAATTAGTTGTGAACATAAATTCAATATCTTTGAATTTTTGTTCACAATGAGTTCACTGTTTACAGTTTTCTTTTTTCTAACTGCTCGATTTACATTTGCATTTTATGCATTGAACCAAAAGCTTATTTTCTGAGTTCTAATTTCTATATCAGCAGCTGTAGTAGTAGTATGGGAGCATGTACTGTAACATCATGTTGATGCATCCACTATTTGCTGGTAATTCCCTCCTTCTGACAGATGACAGCTTTGCACCACTCAGGCAACAACTCTCCGACCTCATAGGTCTGTTTGGGTCGTCACTGCTGGTGGGAGTTTTATGAAGTCAGAGTGCAAATCCTACCTCATCCTCTTTTAGTCTATGTTTGTATGTGAACATGTACAAATGCTACTGGGTATAAACCCCTAGATTACCAAGTTAATCATGCAGCTTTGCTTTACTGTGTATATATTTGTGTAAAACTGTTAATGTTTTAGATGAAAACTGAAAGAAGCCCATTGCTGATATGTATGTGTGTATATTTGTGTAAGGGATTTTATATTTCTCTTGTGTCTATACATGTATTTCACTTATTTACTGAAAGCAATGGCTTCACTAATAGTGTCATTCATTTGCATTTGCAGCCCACAGCAAAAGTATGACCCGGCTTAACAGCATGAGTTGTCATGTTATGATATCTTTGAAGACAAAAGGCTTGTTTTGGTGTTGTTTGTTTCCAGTTCTTCAGTTTGGTGCTTGACAGACTGGGAGATCATTACCTCATATGAAAACAGAAATGGTAGAGAGGAGGCTGATAGGAAGGGCATCCTGCCATGGAAAACTCTACCCAACATATTCTCATCTGTGCCATGTAAGTATTGAGAAGTAAATACTGAAATGACGACGATATAGACATTCAAGTACAGCAATGTACTTAAAAGCAATTTTTAAACTTATGGAACTAATGAAATAATAATAATAATAATAAAATAATTTGATCATAAATGTTATAATTCTAACCTCTGTTTTTCTGTGATCCAAAATGTCATAATTCTTCTTTTTCACGGATTCCACAATGGTTTTGTACTTGACCACAATGGTATCAATGCCTTCTATCTTAATGTCTTGAAGCACTGAAAATGCTGTCATTATATTAACCATTTCATTGACACGTTCAAGACGTTTGCAAAATGCATCAAATTTGCCAAATATGTAGTTTTCACTGAATAACAAAACATGACATTAACTAGATTAGATTAACTATAGAACAGAGAATAGTACAGACACACACACACAGGTGTGTGTGAGTGTATGTTCCATAAATTTTTTTTTTTTTAGTTGGTGAATTGTAGTGAAAAATATAAGAAGCAAATTGCACAGAAATTTTATATTGGACAAAATATATATATATGAAATTAAATATTTACACAGTTGACCACTTTTGCCTGTGCTAATCATGACTAAGAAGTTAGTGATCATGTTACAATTTCATGCAATAATAAGACGTTTTCACTCCACATTAGCTATTCATGAACACTCAAAATCTCAACTCCAATAAATGATTTATTATTATTTCTTCAAGGTGCAGTGTTGCAGAATCAAACTTGGAATCATTTAGTTGCAAAACAGACTTCTTAACCTTATGCCCATGCTTGCATCCATTCCAGTTTGGTTTGTGTACTTATTCTCACCTATGATCATAAATATTATGAAATGACCAAAAGAATGTAACTGTGAATACAAGTGGCCAAAATGAAGTTCTTCTGAAGGATTTCTGGGGGTAATGTTACTCAAGGGAGTGTGTAGTTCAGTGATCAGGGAGTCTCTCCAGACTGAGTCACTACTTTTCTGCATTAAGAGGTCACAGCCCTGGTACTATGGACTGGATTAGAATATCACAGGAAAGAAGGGCAAGATGGATTCTTCAAGGTGAGCAACCAGTAGAGAACCTAGAGGCAGACCGAGAACAAGATGGTTAGATAATATCTATAGACTCAGTTGGTCATGTTTGAAAATCTAAAGACAATTACTTCTGAAAACAGATGAAAGAGATGCCTGAAGACTCTGCCATCCAACAATATTGGGCAGAGACATTGGATAGATATTCCATATATGTGAGGGTCATCATGCACCATTATTTGATGTGTTACTAAAATAAGAATTGATCTTTTGTCATTGTACAATCATTAATAAACACTTTGTCTTAGAGTTGGCACTCTAATGCATGAGTATATTTAAAGGCCCATTCTCAGAAGAGGAAACATAGCCAAAGTTACAGTTATCTTTCTTCTTAGTTTTCCATTCAATGTTATTCTAAAATATTTAATAAATTAAATATTTTATGCATATTTTATACCTGAATTCAAATTGTTTTTCAGCTGGATTGGCTTGCAAGCGCTGCTTGGTCTTCTGGAAGTGTTCTTGGTATTTTTCATTCAAATGTATACAATTCCTCAACATTGGGATCAAAACTTCTCTGAAAAGAAAACCAAATGAGGATGAAAATAAATATTTGGATTTGGAATTCGATTCTGTCAGATGTGCTTTAACTTTGAACAAATTAAAATCAAAGATGATGCAGCCACATTCATCCATGTGTTATATTTCAGGTGTGTTCAATGAAGTATTGAAAGATTTCGCTTAAAACTGCTCAGAACTTTCCGGACAACCTAGTTTAAGACAAAGCAGAGGTTTTAAACCTGGCAATGGAGTAAGTCTATCAGCCAAATAGGCCACAGTTTTCAGCTCAGAAAGCAAACTGCCAAAACAAATACTGCAGGTACTTATTTGATGTTTTGATGTGTCTTACAAATTAACAATAGTTTGTGTTTACCTTGGATATGTATTTTGTAAAAATTAAGTGAGGGTTCATTAATTCTGCTACCGTTGTAGTTAGCACTTCTTCCCATTGTTACATAGGTTGCCATATCAAACCACTAACAAACTAAGCCAAAATTATGCTTGCAAAAATATTTGAACACTACAAAGTGCCTAAGGACAAACCTTCTTTTCTTTTAACCTAGTAACTTGCGTAGATGTTTAAATATTCTGAAGCTCTTCATTAATGAAAAGAACAATATTCCATCACCTTCTGGGTAGACTTTTGATAAATAAATGCACTTGTGGCAAAAATGAAATAAAGAAATTCATTTAAATATTTAACTGTTACTTATTTTATCATCCTCTAAAGCAGTGCTTCTCATCTATTTTTTTATTTGTGGACCCCTTTGATTCCAGTTTTACTAGTATAGACCCTCCTAGCCATTCAAAAAATCAGGTTATATTTTTATAATCAAATATTATTAGGAATTGTATTAAAAAATTGTTTAAATATTTTGTGAATTGTAGAATTATAACAAATTTATAGTTATAATAACGATTTTCAATGCTGGCACAAATTTTGGGGAGGGGGGTACTTTATTTTATTGACTCAGAAGAATGAAAGAAAACGTTGACCCTGGCAGAATTTGAACTCAGAATATAATATAAGAGATACTTCACCAGACGTTCTTAATGATGGCAGCGGCGGTGGTGGTGATGATGTTGATGATATTTACCTTTTGTGGTCCCATATTCTGCTGACATCACCCAAAAGGTACACCTTACATGTTGCTATCATCTGATTGGTTATTTTCACAAATAGAGATGTCATGCGCTCTGAAGTATTATAATACTGGGAAATACAGTAGATCATGCGAACAGCATTAATGAGGCTGGGGATGTGTTCCACAATTGTTACCTGTGAATGAGAAGAAAATGTTTCAATGGCAAAATTTAGTACCTCCTGATGTTATGTTCATAGTGTTACTACAGGTACAATGCACCAAATGTACTACGTCAAATATACTTTACTACGCTAAAGGCGCATGGCTCAGTGGTTAGAGTGTTGGACTCCCAATCATGAGTAGTGAGTTCAATTCCCAGACTGGATTCTAAGTTATGTTCTTGAGCAAGACACTTTATTTCACATTGCTCCAGTTCACTCAGCTGTAGAAATGAGTTGCAGTGTTATTGGTGCCAAGCTGTATCAGCCTTTGCCTTTCCCTTGGATAATATAGGTAGCATGGAGAGGGGAGGCTGGTATGCATGGGCAACTGCTGACCTTCTATAAACAACCTTGGCTGAGCTTGTGCCTTGGAGAGGAACCTTCTAGGTGCAATCTCATGGTCGTTCTTGACCGAAGGGGGTCTCTACCCAATGTCAAAATGTATTCAATTTCCATTCTCAGGGTTCTATATCTTGTCTTCAGTGATTTCTACACTATAGCATTGCCTTGGAAACCAGATCATAAAACATTATTAAAAGTAACAATGTTGGGAATTCTGAAGTATAAAGTAATAACAAAACCAGATATACTTAAGAATGCCTTCACTAATGACACCTTATTTCATGGATTATGAGATTGCCTCAGCACAGTGCTGAGCAACCTGTTAAAATAGCAGCCAAATCACTTTCACTACACTCTAAACTTTTGAAAAAGGAGGGACACATTGCATAGTATTGTCTTAATACCTGATAAAAAGATTTTACAATCATGTTTCAAAATTCTTTGATCATTGATCTACTCAGTCAGAACTGACTTGGGGTTAAACAACAGCAGTTCACTTCAGCAGTCACATTGTCCCAAGGAAATGCAGTACTCACTTAAGGAGATACTGCCTACTTAAGAAGATATATACCTGGTACTCTCTTGATTATGATGACAAAGGTTGCAGTTGATCCAGTCAATGGAATACCTTGCTCATGGAATTAATGCGCAAGCGGTTGAGCACTCCACAGACATGTATACCTTTAATGTAGTTCTGAAGGAGATTCAGTATGACACAGGGATGTGACAAGGATGGTCCTTTGAAATACAGGCCCTATTCATTTTTGCCAGCTGAGTGAACCTAAGCTATATATTATACACTCTTTTCATGCACCACACAGAAACAAAAAAAAAATATTTCTTCAATAAACAGCTTTCAAATTTTTCAAATTTACCGGATTACACTTGATTAAAGATCCAAAGAATTTCTCCAGAGTATACAGGTATTTCACATTATCTTTTGCTTCATTTGCTGCATCAGTAATACGGCCATCCTGGAATAATTAATGACAAGAAAATGTCTTAGTAATCCCGTACGACAAAATCTCTCAAGAAAATGAACTTTATCTTAAAAATGAACTGTTTCATTAAGCAAGCCTTGTACTTTGAGAGACATTTTTATTTGTTTTAAATACCTTTATTTATGTCAAAGAAATATGACTTATAAAATAAATTACTTAATTTTTCATCATCCAAAATATAATGCACCAAAGGTTTGTGGAAACCCAGCTGTAGAGAAATTTTGCTGAAGATATTTTAGCTATAGGAAAATTTGTCCAAAAAATTGTGGCTAATGGTGGTCTGTATCAGTAAAAATTGTGTTTATTATTAATATGTAAAGTTTGATTTTTCAACATTTCAGACAAAGTCCTTCTTCAGCAAGAAAGAAAACTTTTTCTTCTTCCTGAATCCATGTATATCTTCAATGTATTCATCAAACATTAGCTTTCTAAACTGAATGTTAACTAATATATTTTTCTTAAATTTCACTTGGAGTGGTTGGCATTAGGAAGAGCATCCAGCTGTAGAAACACTGCCAAATCAGATTGGAGCCTGGTGTAGCCATCTGGTTCACCAGTCCTCAATCAAATCGTCCAACCCATGCTAGCATGGAAAGCAGACGTTAAACGATGATGATGATGATGATGATACCTACCAGTTCTTTCCATCTTTTCAAACTTTTAGACTTTGCTGCTTGTAAAACACCAACCACAGTTTTCACTTTCTTGCTTTTAATCTGTTCCAAAAGACTAAAGAGAAAACATAAGAAGTAGAACATATTTCATAAATGTGATCGGTAATTGAAACACTAGTGTTTATAATTTAACATGCTGTTGTAAGGTATTGCAGTGGGAAATACAGAGTAAAAAAGATGGTAGAAGTATAAAAACAAAAAAGACATGTCTGTAATTTCATATGAGCAAAATGTTATTGCAGTATTAATACTAGAAGAGAAAAATGGTAAGGGAACATAAAAGCAAACCATTGGCCAAAAGATGTTGCTGATTGACTTACAATTTTATTGAATGCAAAGTAGTTGACGGTTGCTCCAAAAAATATAACTGTAGCATCAACTCTATGTCTTTTATAGCAATAGTCTAGGAAAGTTGAATTTACAGCTTCATCAAAGAGAAGTTCAACTCTAATAAGATGCTATATTTAGTTTGCAGTTAAGAGAATCATTTCAGTAAGGTAAAAAAAAAAAAAAAAATGGACATATTGATAAATAAAAGGAAATTTAAGTTTGATTACTTGTTGAATTTTGACATCCTATTCTTCCAGTGAATAAGCTCAGCAGTTGGTCCTATGTCATCAGCTTCTCGTCTCATTTGTTCACTTTCAGCTAATACTTGTTCAATTTGGTTTGCCCAGATACCCAAAAGCTCTTCAAACTTATCAACAGACTCAGAATTGCCAGCTAGTAAAGTTTAATAAAAACAAAAAACAAAAAAAAAACAGAAGGGAAACAAAATGAATTGATTATTAGTTGCTGGTTAGTTTATTAAGCAATTATGTTAGTTAGATTATTAAGCTGTTTGCTATTACAGTTTAATGTTATTTAAGCACTGAACGGATGTTCTTGAGTACATTAATTTAAATCCAGTTTATGATTCAATCTATAGTTCTTTGCTAAATCTGAAGGTTTTCATAATGGTTACAGTGAACAGAGATTCTAGTCTCAATTGATGTTCAACAACCTTGTATTCATTTTTCTCTTCAAATTTATTTTTAAGTGTCTGGGCCTACAGAAGTGATTAAAGACACTTATTTTGTTATGATTACATAAAGGGTTAGAAGTTTTCTAGATCAGATGGCCAACCAAAAGTAAAATGGTTTAGTAGCTGTTATTTATTTAATGTGTGTTATCTAAGGTCTTAGTATTTAAAAAAATAATTAAACACATAGTTACTAGTAACCTTGTAAATTAGAAAAAAAAACAAACAAACAAAAGAAACTAAATATAAATATTGTTATAATTGGGGATGGTCATATTTTGCCAATTAAACATATGCACTACAACAATATCCATTTCAACACACAATTTCACATCAAGAATCTTGCATAACAAATACATAAACATAAATATAAGTATTTTGGTGTCATTTAACCAACAACTCCAAATTCATTGTAATCGAATTCAAAGTGTAGTGTATGGTGAGATGTTCTTTAGTATCACTTGGTGATGTAGATATGTTACACCACCTATTTGTTATGTCATGCTTTGTATTAAAAAATGAGCTATAAATGTAGTCCAATTGATGTGCTTGTTAATCTGAGGTTTTCTCCATTTTCTGATCATTTGTATATATATATCAAAGGACATACCAGGTATGTCTACCTGCTGGAAATAACAGCCAAAACTCTGATCTAAATTGCTGACAAAAACGGGATTATTTACTCAGTATATATATATATATATATATATATATATATATATATATATATACTAGTGAGTGGAAAAATGAAAGAAAAGGACATTCAATACATTTAGTAGGAGTTACATGTATAATTTAAAACAGAAGCCTGAAAGAGTTGGGCTTCTGTTAGGGGCCCACAAAACTGGAAGTTGTAACACGGAACTGAATCAAACTGTTTTAAATAATAATAATAACAGTATATATACATATATATATGTACACATACACACACACACACACACACATATGCATACACACACATACACAGAACAGGCTTCTGCACAGTTTCTACTTATCAATTCCGCTCACAAAACAGGAAAATCTGAGACTACAAAAGAAACATGCCCAAAATGTACTGCAGTGGGACTGAACCCAAAATTCTGTGATAGCAAAATGAACTTCTCACCATCACCACATAATTGTATAGCAAAAGCAATAGCCAAATATACCTGCAGCTTGGTAGTCTTGAGGGCAGTCCAAGCCACTTATCAACTGACCATATCCATTTTCTACTAAAGCCAGCTGTCCTTCCAAAACATTTATGGAACTGTTCACACTTCCAGAAAATCGTTCAAGTTGTTCTAAAAACTCTCCTACTTTGGTTTCTGGTCCATTTCCATTTGAGAGGGATCCCCAAGACTACAAAGCAAATAAACCATTACTGATAGAAGTTTATCATCCTCATCACCACTACCACAACTACTATCACCACCACCACCATCGTCGTCGTTATCATCATCATCAGCAGCAGCAGCAGCAGCAGAATCAATACTACTATCATTATTATAATTATCAAATATTGTAATATAACGTCAGTGTGCATTTAAGACAAAATGTAGAGAAAAAAATCAAGGAATAAGAGCTATCACATGTTGTATGCAAGAGAGAAGCTTGCACTGGTAATGTCATGTGAGGCATGTGGATGTGGATGGAACTCATGGAAGAGGGAGATCCAGGAAGATGTGGGGGTCAAGTAGTGAAGACAAATCTCAAACTGTTGAGCCCCACAGTGGAGATGACAAAGGACTGAGATCGTGCTTGAGAAGACCTATTTCAGTTAAACTGAGGTCATAAAAGCATACCATTAATATCAATGTCCTTACACCCAACCTCTACATCTCAAGCCTTTCCAGTAACTCATCTTTGCAACACCCATCCCTCCTTTACCATTATAACTACAACACTATTTCTTCAAATATAAATTAGAAGCAGCTCCAGGTAGATAAACAAAATTGAACACACATACACGAAGAATGTGGGTTCAATTTTGTTTATATACCTTAAACTGTGTCAAATTCATATTTGAATTTTTTTCATGACATAAAACATTGGGCCATGCCAGCAGATAGTGTTTAAACCATTTAACATAGTCATAGTCGGCAATGTGGCTTGCAGCAGACCTTGTTTGGTATGCAACATTGATAGATTACAACAATGATGAAACATTAATGTTTGTTGTTCCGAAAAGGGACCTATATGAGTTGTTTCACTTGACTATGACTTACTTTCAGATGGTTTTTACACCAGGCACATAGAAAATATATTCTCTTATGCCTAAAGACCACAGCTGACCCACAAACTAACAACACACATACCTTGTGTATATGTGTTCGATTTTCACTATTTCTTCAATTGCTGTAAATTATATTTTTAACTAAACATCCATATAGACATCACTTTATCTCTCTCTTGCTTCCATCAGATAATGCTTTTGATACTGAAAAGTTCCTTCTTTATTCAGCTTGTTTTTTTAACATACTATAAATCTCTTTATTATAAATAGAATAAGAAATAGAAAATGTTACGCCTGTAACTTTTTTTAATAATTAATTTGCTTATAAGTGAAATAATTTCAACTGGGAATTGAAACAGGATTATTAGCTCTGTATGCCGAGAACTGACCATCATGTTTCTACCACACCTTAGTTACGACTACACTCTTTTTGTTTTGTAAATATATGGTTAATTGATCCAACTCCAATATTTCACTGACATTTTTTTTTATTGAACAATATATCAATATTTTGCTGATGTTAATTTAGCAGAAATAGATACAATTAAGAATAAACACACTGTGGTGTTTAAAAACATCAATAAAAAAATAAACTAATTCAACAACATCATGATGCATTAAAATAAAACATTAAAATAAATTGGCTAATTCAAAGATTTTTTTGGTGAAATTATTAATCAGTGTGCAAAGAGGTAAAAAGTGATTTGTCTTCCTTTTTAGTGGGATTTAAAATGGCATAAAAATTGTTACCAGATGTTTTTTTTATAAAGGATAAGTACACAGCTTAAAATTACAAAAATGAATAAATTTCTGTCTTCGATAATGCCTTAACATTTTGATCTTGAGTCAAAGATTTTGGTATACCTCAAGAGACTTTAAGGAATCAAGAATTATCTTATTCAGGTGTTCTCCAATTCCTGGTAATATTTTCTCTTTCCGGCAATCCAACACTCCAAATGACACGTTCTGAGATATGTTACTATCTGTGACAGCTTTGTGGAAAGTCTTCAAGAAATAGCAACAGATGCCATTGACGTGCTATAATAAAGATATAATTAACCAAGTATGAAGATGAGAGAGGTGGAGAAGAACAGTGAAAAAGTTCTAGACAGAAAATTTTAAAATAATGTTTAATATATACAGAATATAACTCACACAGTAACTTTAATTTTTCAAGCAAATGTGTCCAATGGCTGACCACAAATTACCAAAAGATGGATCTTATATTCTAATACAGTTTCACCCCAGTTTAAGCATTTCTGGGAGGGTCTATGCTAAAAAAATTTCCAGTTATAACCATTCCATCTTCTTTTATTTTTAAGATAGTAGAGCCAAAATGAATCCTGCAAGACATTCTATTTGAAGCTTTTATGAACTTTTCTAAGCTACTCTCTTGCCAATGATAATAACAACTAAAATAATGTCTATCACTCACCCACACTCATACCACCAGTGATATAAACTCTATCATGTATTCATTTAGCTGTAAAACATGAGACAGTTTATGCAGCCACCTGAAACTTGCAAAATCATACAACCACAAGCTGTTCTAAAAATATAGATGCAATAAAAAAGATAACTAGCTAGTGTAATATGTTAATTTCCATTGTTTAATTTCTAAGAAAATCAAACATCTCACCTCTGTACTTCCTGTTAAAATACTCAGTTTTTTACATGTCTGTTGATGTTGGCTGCCAGACTCATTTTTATTATATAAACTATCTCGCTGTTAATAAAAAAACACAATATGAAAAATATTTAGATCAAAAAGCAAAAAAAAAAAATATCACACCAGCAAACATCTCTTACTTTTACCATAATTCAACAGTCACTCATTCCTTCATCTTAACATTACTTTTTCCATTCAACTATAGGTTGGAAAAGAGAGTTATATGATTATTATTATTATGGATGGGTTCCAACCAAGACTGTAGCAACAAATTTCACCTATCACACTTCTTCTCAGTCCATCATTGCTGCCTGAAGGTTCTGGATACATTTCAGGACTGTGTCTGCAATCAAGTTGTCTATGTAAAAGTGACAATCAATTCCTCTTCTTACATCGCCATGAACTGAGTTCCACAAAACTAATTTCAGAGTTATGCAAGGAACGATTTTATGGTTAGATGTCCCTCTTATTACATACCTGTTTTTTTTAAGTAAAGGACTTTTTATACCAATGTCCTTCAAAGCACAGAGCAACTGTTTATGTCAGCAAGGAATGCCAACATCATTATTATTTTTGCTCCAGCAGTGATATGCTTAGAATATCAATTGTTATGCACACTCCCTCTCTCTCTTGCTTACATACACACATATGATAGATCTCTTGTAGTTTCCATCAACCAAATTCATTCCTAAGTTACTGATTGGTTCTGGGCTATAATAAAAGATACTTGCCCAAGGTGCTATGTAGCATAAACGATATAGGAATGCAAATAAGGACATATGGAAGAAAATCAATATATATTTCCTCCATATGTTCTTTTATCTGAATTCATACTTTTACATTTAAAAATGGATTCTTTCCTCAATCCTGCATTAATCTTCAAACATGCACACATGTAAAACATACAGGTAAAAACATGCATACATTTATATATATATATGTGTGTGTGTGTGTGTGTGTGTGTGTGTGTGTGTGTGTGTGTGTGTGTGTGTGTGTGTGTGTGTGTGTGTGTGTGTGTGTGTGTGTGTGTGTGTGTGTGTGTGTGTGTGTGTGTGTGTGTGTGTGTGTGTGTGTTTCTTTTAGATATAGCTAGATGCATCCTAGACATTGGACTTAATGATATGCAAAGATACCAAATATTAGACTAATTCTTTGCTGCATGCCTCCAATTAATTTTTAATCAATTTAAATTTCAAAGTTTTCTCCTTTGTCTTCTTTGGGGAAAAAATGCCATTGTCACTAATGTCTTTTCCTTCCATTATAAATTTCATTTCAGTTTATCAAAATTCCCTTTTGACTCACAAACTAAGTGTATTAGCTTACCCTTAGCAAATCTTTTACATATTCCTAAAAGTTGTTTTTAATACAGGCACATGATGAGAATCTTTTTTGTTTTTGGTAAAGAAGTTGATTATATCAACTTTTGCACATGACTGGTGTGTATTTTATTGACCCCAGGATGATGAAAGGCAATGTTGGCTACAGCGGGATTTGAACTCAGAATATGAAGAGCCAGAAGAAATACCACAAAATATTTTATCCAATAGTATTTTATCCAACATAAACAATTCTGTTAGTTTATCGTCTTTATATATTCCTAATAATGAAGTAGATATTTTTCATTTATTAAGAAATTTGCATGTGCATGTGTGCATATATTCACAAATTTTTATAAGCTCTATAAGGTTACATCATTAATATGCTATCATACCTGAAAGAAAAAAAATCTGAACATGCTCATTACCTGTCATTGACAATGTAATATGGCCATTGTTGATTAATGACTTTCTGTCTTGCCAATGCTACACACGTCTTTCTCTGCACAAGCTCAGGCAAGTTATCCTGGCACTGTCTGGTCTGGTCTGCTTTGATCTGGTACTAAAGTCTCCACTCTATCAGTTTTGTTAGTAGTGTTAGTCCAGGGTGGAAAACATCAACAAGCACTGAACTGCATGACATTTATTAAATTCTTTATCCAAAACAAACAATACAAAGTCTGCAAATTGAACTCATGGACTAGAAGATCAGTGCTCAGCCAATTCAGACATTGTGCAACTTATTGTTAAGGATATTTGGTTCATTAGTCAAATGATCTGACTAATGTCTTCTTCCTCTAAGACATAATGAGTAATGTCTTTCTTCTTCCTCTAAGACATAACTGGAAAAAATGGAGGATTTGAACCTTATAGGGAGAATTGTAGAATTGCTGTCTTCCACACTCATAGGCTTGCCCTTTCAAGTACCAGTGCTATTCAAAAAGCACCTGTGCTGGTGCTACATTAACACACCTGTGCCGGTGCTGTGTAAATGTACTCACGCCAGTGGCATGTAAGAAGCACCCGAAACATTCTGTTAGGTGGTTGGCATTAGAAAAAGCATCCAATCGTAGAAACCATGTCACAACAGACAGTTGGAGTCTGGACAGCTCCCTGCTAACTAGCTCTATGTCAAACACTGTCCAGCCCAGGTCAGCATGGTAAGTAGACATTAAATGATGATGATGATGATAATGATTTTGAAGCTGATGTTTACTTAAGCAAACATTCAACCTTTTACTTTTCCTCACAACAGTATATTTTCCCTGACAGAGTTTGCATCTATGATAAAAATGTGTTGAGGAAAGTCTGCTGTTGGAAAAAGAAAAAGTTTAAGGATGGCCAAAAAGTATCTCTAAAAGGCTTCAACTTTGTGATTAACTCTTGAAGATTTCTGTCCCCAAATCAACATAATCAGTTTGGCCCACATTGGTACCCAAACATCTGAAAGACTAAAGAATGCTTCTGTAAAGCATTCATTTCACAAATTTATAGCCACCAGTAACCCAAGTACCACAAATTCCCATACATGCTCTGCAAGTGGTCCAGATTGGCTTCATGAGCCAGCTCTACATTTTCCAAATTATACTTATAAGCCAATCCTGAGACTTTGACTATTTCAGAAATAAAGAATAAACATGAAGAGTAGAATGTTAGCAAAAATGGTGAATACAGTGGCATGAGTTAGTAATGCTAAATACCAGTATTACAATAAAAATCATTCTTGAGATAGAAGTTCTGAGAAACATGTCGAACACCAATGTATTCAATAGATAATAGATAAAACTTCTAACTCAAGGAAAAATATTAGTAAATTATTGGTGCAGGAACAGTATTTTGTTTCAATATTATAGAATATATATCTATAGATTTGTATACAATGCTATGTAATAGAAAGATGTAAACACCTCTGGTTTTATATATAATATCCTTGTGGACAGAAAGAAGAGAAAGAGTGAACGAGTTTAAATCTTTTGTTGAGATTTCATTAGTAAACAATTAGTCTCTTTCACTGTCCATGGAAACCCAATATTATTTAGGATTTTGATTACACTGAATAAACCAATTTGCATATATAATGCATTCTTTGCAATTTTTTTAATAATAAATTACTGGTGTTGTAATTTCATTTTGTTTCAATGATATTCTGTAAAACATGATATATGTATAGATTTTAGCCAACATTGTATGTAAGAAACAACTTTGTCTTTACACCTGATTAAAGAGGGTACTCAATTGTAGATGAAATCCTCTCATACAATTGAAAGTAATCCAGCTGATCCCACTTTTCTATCTACAGATGAAATGTGTATAAAGACAATCTGATTGTCACATACAGTATTAGCTAAAACCAATAGATCAATAGCAATATTTATATTCTATAGTACGGTCTATCAGAGTATCACATATAAGTTTCTTCAGTCAGTCTGATGCATATATTCATTTTAAAAAGGTAGACCAAGACAAGCAGAAGTATCTTATTTAAAGACACATCAAAATACCTGCAATCCAAGAAGTCTAATAATTTACTCAAAGTGTCTGGAACCCTCATTAACTGCCATATGTGGTCAGTGTTAAAAAAGTGAACGTTCAGGTAGTATTCAGATGTCCTGAACAGCAGTTCACAATTGCAGTATCTCACAGTATTTAGATTAAGGAGTAAAATTCTGCATTACTAAAATGTACAGTGAATCTCTCATATGTTATATCCCTTTACTACAGTGTCCTGTAGAATACTATTGAGAAAATTGATAAATGTGAAATTTCATTCTTGTCATTAAAATTTAACTCAGCTGGAAGAAATGTATTATGTATGTACTCACTCGCAAATATGCTTGATAAAAAAATATCAGCTTTTTCCGACCATTTGCATCAAAAAATTCCTCAATAGTATCAAACTGCAAAAGAATAATGACAACCAATATTTTTAGAAATATTTGTTTGATTTAAAATTTTCTCAATATAATATTTAATCAATCTGAATATTATGTTATATGCAGCTTTGAAACATTATTTGAAGCAGTCTACAGCATATAGAAGAAAACAATTGATCTTGACTTCATATTATGGATGTAATCAGTTCCATGTTTGGGTGAAAACTCAGATAAAGTACAATATTTATTCATATATAATTAACAACTTTCCAGATTTTTAAAACTAAATATAAAGGATGCACATACATGCAAACTAAATGTTACCTATTTTTCCAACCAGATGTGTTACTATATTGTGGATGGGCTGATTGAAATAAGTTTGTTATAACTGGTATCCAAACTAACTGGTGTGTAATAAAAAGTTAAACATATCAATGTTACATTTTTCTGATTGTAATAATATACTAAATGTTCGTCACAGCTGGCAGAAACATGTTTCATGGAACTAATCCCCTCAAGCTTCAGAACAGAAGGCCAAAATATAATACTGCCATTATAGAAAATACTTCTTGAAGCAATCAAGAAGCAATACATACAGATATTATCATTATCAAAATGTAAACTGAGAATATAAAAAAATTCTGTTCCTGAAATACTGTAATTATTATAATGAACGGTCACTATTGAAATAAACAAGTTTTTGACGAAAGTATTTAAATAGAAATATTTACATTCTGCATTATGCTTTTTATATCATTTTTAGCTAATTGACCATTTATAGTTTGAATTAACAGCAGATACACTTTTACAGTAAAATTCTAAGGTAAAATTTGAATTTGCTTATTGATATGAAGATAAACAAAATTTTACACAGTATGTTAGACAGCAATTATAATAAAACTGACTAAACACTTTGTTTTCAATACAGCATAATACTAAAGAAAAAGAGTGTACAGTATATGCAGAAGAATTTTTTTCTGGAGTCTGATAACTCAAAATAACTGATGGACTTTATTCATGAGTGCACATTACATATTAATAAATACTGCGCTGTAATGTATTGCATGATATACCTTGATTTTTTGCATTAGTCTGAAGGATTTTCTGTAATTTCATTGGAGTTATAGATATTCTTATGTTATCAAAAATAAGGACAGTTTTATAAATTATAAGAATGGCATATCTGTTCAAATAACCAGATAAAAAGAATAAGTTTCTTGTATAAAGAGTTCGACTTAGTATTTAACGATAAAATTTAATCTTGACCAATAGATTGAAACCAGTAAGTCGTAGACGTGAAGGTGCATGTTATCCACAGAAAAGCATGGGTCCCAACAGTATGTAAGCATATAGGCACTTGGATCAACATAACCGACAACATTTTTGCTGATCACATTTTTCTCTAATTCACTGGATGAAGTAATGAAAGCTATAAAAATTTAATTACAGAATAAAGAAACTATATAAAAACACTACAATAATAATTACAAAACACTTAATGATTGATATGTAATTATCATTATTCCAGAACTTCTATCACAATATTCAGAAAAAAACTGAGTTGTATAAAGATTTCTTGATTTCTGTTGTTATTATGCTTATTTCTCATCCTGCTTAAAGCAACATAAAACTAATTTTATTCCAACTCACTCATATTTTAATTATCACACTAACACTAGTTCTTTGCCTGTGTGCCAGTAAGGCCAATGTAATAAATGCCTCATCCTTGCATTCACTTTCATTTTACTTCTCTTACCAACACTCATTTCCATTTGTTGTTTGACAGCCACCTACTTCTATACTATCTAATTAATACAACAAATAAATAAACACATCTAATTATTAAATGAAGGGGTGCTGAAAAGTTCCTGGCATTGGGTAAAAGAAAATACAAGGAGATCACTTAATTATTTTATTCCTCTTCTCAGATTCACACACTTATTGCAGTGATTCTTCAGTATTTCTAAGCACTGTAAAAGAAATCAGAAGGTTGGGCCTCTAACTAGGCCTTTCACAATACCCTTAAAACCAGAAACTTTTCAGCCACCCCACTCATATATGCATGATGTTACAGTTTTCAGTGTGTTTGTATTGGTCAGGAATGCTGCAAAGCATTATGTCCAGCATGCTAACAATTCTGCTACTTTGCCACCAGATGTTTCAATATATTTCAGTAAAAATTGTTCTGATTACATATTTTTTAATGATTGTTAGATGGTTAAGTAACTTACTTTCTCATCACTGAGAACAAACTCTTCCACAACATTTACTTCAATCTTGAGAGCATCAGATACCTATGGCAATCAAACAAGAAAATATTTTAATGTTTATATGCAACCAGTGTATTATACATATACAATGCTATCAACTATTACAATATCTCAGGACAATGACCTTAACATAATGTTTTTTTTTTATTAGCTTTATCAGACTATTGACTGGGAAAAAATTTCCTCATAAATTGTTTTTATTATTCAGTGTGTACTGGAGTCTTCCTGGTGCTTTATAATGGACTTTCCAATATTAATCCAATCAGAAAGAAGATAACATGATTTGCTTCTTATTTATCTTCTCTTGTAGCTTATCACATGTATGTTGCTCACTGACTGTTCCAATACAGCTTGAACTTCATGTCATTAGCCATTAATCTGCTACAGCAAATATGCAGTTACTTCAATAAACCAGGAAATGTAAAAAAGCATAAAAAAATTTAATCAAAACAATTCATATGGGAATAAGAAACAGAAAAATCTCTAGGCCACAAACTTGTGACCAAACTCATAAATACCCCCATCCCACGAAAAAAATCAATACCAGAATCAGCTCAGATGTCAAATAAACTTTACATTTTGCATTTCATTTGGCATGTATTTTAATGTTTCATGTATCACAAACAAACGAATTATAACTCATTAATATTTCAATCAGAAGTTTTGACACTTATTTTAAATACTCAATAAAACCTTCTTTCAGTGTTTAGCTACCATAGAATTTTGATAAGAAATCACCATGAATGACAAAATGATGCTTTCGTAAAATTAAGCATAAAAGCTGAGGCATTTAGGTTTACTTACCCTACACAGAATGTAATATATACAACTTCAGCAAACAAATTCTGGCTTACTCTCACCCATTGTGTTGGTGCCAAGTAAAATGCACCCAGTACACTTTGTAAAGTGGTTGGCATTTGGATGGGCATCCAGTCACAGAAACCATGCAAAAAACATACAATTGGAGTCTGCTGCAGCTCTCTGGCTTGCCAGCTTTTGTCAAACTATCCAACGCATGTTAGCATGAAAAATGGACGTTAAATGATGACGATGATTCTTAAAATTAAAAGTCTTAAACACTAAAGTTATAGCACCACAAAATCATTTCTTTGAGGGTTATATTTGTGCAAGTGGTTATATTTGTTATATTTATGCAAGGTTATATTTGTGCATTTCTTTCAGGGTTACATTTGTGCAAGTGGAGTATATAACAATTAAATCAACACTAGTAGGATTTTTTTATGGTGTTGATCACATTAATGCAAAAGAATATGAAGCTGATATCAAATAGTGGCCAAATGATTAAAAATGTCCTGAGTTCATATCTCATATACTATGAGATCTAAATCCAGTTATGTTATTCACTTTATGTCAATCTGTTTAAATGTAACTAATTACCATTTGTGAGAATTACCATTTCAACAGGTGAGTAATCTATAAGTAGCCAAACTTATACAGCTTAAAAATACAAAAGCAATCCATATACTCATTATTATCATTTAACGTTTGTCTTCCATGCTGGTATGGTTTGAATGGTTTCACAGGAACTGGCAAACTGGAGAGCTGCACCAGGCTCCATTTGTCTGTCTTGGCATGGTTTCTACAGCTGAATGCCCCTCCTAATACTAATGATTTTACAGAATGTACTGGGTGCATTTTTATGTAGTACCAGCATGGAAGCTTTTTATGTGGTGCCAGCATTGATGGTTTTAACATGGTGCAAGCATGGGTGCTTTTTATGTGGCACCAGCATAGATCTTTATATGTGGTACCAGCATGTCACTTGGGTAAAATCACAACCATAGTTTCAGATTGGTTAAAGAGTTGTAAGTTAAAAGGGTTAGATTATATATACTTATTTCAATATTTGAAACAAAATATAGACATATTTTCTGTTGAATTATAACTTAACAAATTACAGTGTTATCAGATCTTTGCTTCTTGGACATCTAACACTTATCTATTGCATTACAGCAACATAGCTTTTAAAATTTGCTGAAATCCTGTCAATTTCAAAGTCCAAATAGCTGAGTCTTGAAATTAGAGAAATACACCTGATATAAGTATCGTATTTGCTATGTCTGATGTCACTTACAGAAAATTTAACTCTGGATAATGTTTATTATTGTTACAAACATAAAGAAATAAAGCAAGTTAGAATATATATAGCAGCAGCAAATTTGAGCTAGAAGGTTGTGACAGAAAGAATTCTTACCAGTCTGAAGAGGACCTGATGCCGGCGGTCAAGCTACAATGAGCAAAAAAAAAACAAAGATATGTGTGTATAATGAAATAAGAACAGCATTTGTATGGTGGGGGGAGGGGTGCATTAGTGTACATATTTATGGCAGAGATATGGCCAAATGGTTAAGAAGGTCACTTCCCAAACATGAAATAATGGGTTCAGTTACAATGTGTAACACTTGGGCAAAATCACAACCATATGCACAGGCGTAACTGTATGGTAAAAAGTCTGTTTCCCAACCATGTGGTTCCAGGTGCAGTCCCACTGTGTGTCATCTTGTCTTCGACTATAGCCTTGGGCTGACCAAAGCCTTATTTGATAGATGGACACTGAAAAAAGCCTGTCATATATATATATATATATATATATATATATACATATATATAATTAATACTAATATGCATATGTATATAATTATATTATATTAATGGAGTAAGGGTGAAAACGACCAAACTCCAATATGCTTGAAGTGCAGAGATATTAAAAAAACTAATGTCTCGGCACTTCAAGCATGTTGGAGATAGGTTGTTTTCACTCTTGCTCCCTTAATATAATTATATACCTATGTATATTATTAGTTTAATGTATAAATTACCTATAAATTTTTATAGCATGCTGACTGCCTGATAAAAATCATTAACGTGATTTTTATCCTTACATTCTATTATGAATTAGTATATATATATATATACTTGGAGAGAAGATTTTTTTCCTCAAAATGTTAAGATCAAGAAAAGAACCTTTTTAGAAAGTAGAAAGACACTAACCTTTGGTAAGAGATTTTACAAGTGTGTTGGCTTTGCTTTTATAGATGTGCAAGCACTTTCAGTATTTAACGTTTTCAAGCACATGTTACATATAGTGAAAGTTGTTTTCACTAAAATTGTTGTTGCCTATAGTCAACAATAATTTTACTGAAAGTCAACAACAATTTTAGTGAAAACAGCTTTCACTATATGTAATATGCTTGAAAACGTTAAATACTGAAAATGCTTGCACATCTATAAAAGCAAAAGCTAACACACATTTTATGAAATCTTTTCCCAAAGGTTAGTGTCTTTCTACTTTCTAAAAAGGTTCTTTCTTGATCTTAACTCTTCGAGAAAAAAATCTTCTCTCCAAATATAACTGTATCAAGGAATTTCCAAAGCATTCCATATATATATACATATATATATATATATATATATATATATATATATATATATATATATATATATATATATATTCAAATATGAGTTAAAAGCAGCTTGAGGGATATAAACAATATCAAACACACATACACAATGTATGCATTTTGCTAGTTCATGAGTAGGCTGTGCTTATAGGCATAAAAGAATATATTCTCATCAATATGCTTGGTGTCAAAACACCTGGAAGTCATAGACAAGAAAGAAAACACGCATCAGATAACATTCAGGAACAATGGATATCGGTGTTTCGTCATTTCTGTGACTTGTCAATATCACATATTGACAAATCATAAAAATAATGAAACATTGATGGTCATTGCTTCTGAATGGTATCTGATGTGAGTTTTCCTGCTTGATGATGATTTGCAGATGTTTTAACACCATTGCATGAAGGGAATATATTCTCTTATGCCTATAAGCACAGTCTGACCACAAACTAGCAAAACACATACCTCCTATATATGTGTTTGATATTATATATATATATGTGTATGTATGTATGTATGTATGTATGTATGTATGTATATACATGTTTTTCTCCGTGTTTGTGTTTGTCTCCCACCACTGCTTGACAACTGGTATTGGTTTGTTTGTGTTTCTGTAAATTAGCAGTTCAGAAAAAGAGGTCAATTCTTTTAACTAAAATATTCTTCAAGGTGGTGCCCCAGCATGGCCGCAGTTTAATGACTGAAACAAGTAAAAGACAAAAGGTAAAAGATAGTTTCATATTGACTCAAGGGGTGTGAGCTAAAAGGGTTAAAATGAAAGTGTGTAAGACCAGCAGATTTACTGTACTGAAAATTCAAAGGACTAGCTTTGACATATGGCACCATACTAATTATGACCATGGATTATGTGGCTTAGTATACTTTGCCATATACACTTTCATTCACTTAGTATTTCAATTTACTGAAAACAAATGGAGCATTCATTCATCAAATCTGACATGTAAACCATGATCATCATGCATAGTTATGTAAACATTTTCCAGCACAAGAACACAAAAAAACATGTGCATATGTGGTTATATGTACTGTACATCTACAAATAGACATATCTAACTATATATATTCATGCATATATAAGAAATTTTGCAATATGTTTTACTCAGGAACAGCAAGAAGTCTTGTATTGTGAATGAATCTATGTGTGCTTTTGTGTATCTGTGAATGCAAATGCCTCCACACATCTATATCCATTTGTATATATATTTGTATATATGTATATATATCTGGCCGAAATACGATTGATGTAATATAAAGCTGAAGCAATTTAACACCAAATATATAGTGCGTGTGTTTTTATTGGCTAAACTGGCAACATGACCATCCCCAAATCCAACAATTATATATATATATATATATGTATACAGAGAGATGCTATATTGTTATGTACACACACACACACACACACACACACACACACACATACACACACAAATACTTAAACACACACACTCACAAACAAACACACACACTCACAAACACACAAACAAACACATAAACAAACACACACACACACACATATAGGTATGCATGCATGCATGTGTGTGTGTGTGTGTGTGTGTGTGTGTGTATGTGTTGAGAAAAAGCTCTTCACATACAAATGGTAAATGAAAACAAATTCTGGATGTTATATTTTAAATTATCAAGAAAATATATAATCACTCATTGACTTCAATCACAAGAAGTAAAAGTTCATCTCTAAAATTTAGAAAAATTTAACATAAAAAGACCTGCTGTGAGCAAATATCTAAATATTGATATATTCTTGGCAAGACAACTTAACCGTCATTGCACTCATTAAATTTTGTTGGTGATGTAACATGCAAATCATATGCTGATTAGCTCTCACAGTCTCAATTCTGTTAGCATGTAACAATAGAATGTGTGAATTACATCATATGAAATATGGAGAACTCTGGATACCACCCACTATCAGAAATGAGTTATCTCACTTCTTGTGTCACAAGTTCACATGCATGGAACCAAGTATATTTAGTTCCCATGCAGTAAGAGTTAAGAAAATATGGATTATGGACCACTGCTCAACAAACTACTGTCTGATTAAAGTAATATCTTTTTTTTCTTATTGAAAAACATGGAGAGCTAGGGTGTTTGTAAAACATCATTCACCAGCTTTGGAGGCTTCTTGCTGAAGCAGTCCATCTCTTAAGATATTTACACTTCTTTTATTGTCACATTTTCCTAACTTCTCTTTTCCAAGATTACAGACTTTGATCAGTTCATTTTAGTTTTTATTATCACACCAATTCTATGTGACAGTATGAGATTTAAGAGATAAAGCAATGACATGTATATTACCACTCGTCAAATAAGGGATTAATAAAGAAGGCAATTTCTAAGTCCCTCTCTCTCAGTCCTTTCTTTTATTTTTAAATATAGCCATTTTGTCCTTTAATATTGTCTAACTGAGTTAAGAAGAGATTAGCATGATTGTTGTTGTTTTTTTGTTGTTGCTTTATTGAGCAAACTTATGACCAAAGACATTCCAAACATGACCATCCCATCTAGGATGACACTACTTAATGTGCCTTTTCCTTATTTAAAACTTTTAATATCAACCCATCTGACACTACTCATCTGAAAATATTCATATTTAAATTAAAATTTCAATCAAAAGGTTATAACTATATTTGATATCAAAATTCTACTGGTCCAATATAATATACTAATATATGAAGTTATATATTTTACTACGTCTCTTCAAAACCATAATCATAATGCAAATTAATTGAAATATGTGGGAGTTTACTCATTAGAAATATAGTGACAAAAGGTATAAGACAGTTAGGCAGTGGTTCTAGGTATCTAGATGTGACACAAATTTCAAAGATATACTTTGAAAATTTGATGATGTGATTGCTTATTTTTAGAATGACATTGTAGGATATGTGTGAGATGTTGGATCTGGCTGGTTTGAACATGAAATGAGTAGAATATTTGGGCTGGATATAGCTGATTTTAATACTAAAGGGTTAAAACTTTGGAGAATCCATACTAATGCTTGAGTGACTTGAAAATATGTTGCTCATAATTTTGTTATACACAAATATGATTAACAAAACAAGGCAAGCAATAATTTTCTATATTTGCTGAAAGTTTCAACCTTAAAATTTTTTTTTAAACTTCCCATGTGAATGCGACAGTAATTTTTTACTTATCTTCAGTAAGCCACAAGGACAAAATGATTAAGAACCACTGATAAGTGTGTTATTTTATAGAGATTTAGCAACTATTCTTTGTAGAACAAGTGACAAAATTTTCAACAGTTAATGTTCTGCATCAGAAATGAAATTTTCTGTGGTCCTAATGTAAAAAGGTACTGCAAAGTAGAAATATGCCACTCATTTAGGAGACAGAAACACAAAACTTTCCCAAAATTTCCTTATTTTTAAATGTTAACCCATTACCTCCCATAATTCTATTAACTGGAATTTTTTTTATGAAACTTTGATTTCTAGCATAAAACAGCCTTAGAAACACGCTGGAATGATCAAAATAACATTTCACAATAACATTTCAAAGTAACATTTTAAATAGAAATAAGCGAGATATTGGGTGAAAAATTAGCAAACCTCATTTGAATATCAGAGAAATATACTTAGTAGATATAGAAAAAAGGTTAGATATGTGTAAATATTGACAGATAATTACGAAATTTGTAATTTTTAAGTGATCTCATATGAGACCACTGGTAGGTAATGTTAATATCAGTGTTCCTGAAGGCTGCAAACTGGCAGAATCAGCATGCCAGGCAAAATGCTTTGCAGCATTTCATCCATCTTTATGTTTTGTGATCCAATTCCACCAAGGCTGAGTTTGCCTTTCAACCTTTTGGGGTTGATAAAATAAGTACCAGTTGAGCACTGTAGTCAATGTAATCAATTTACCCCCTCCCCCCAAATTGGCTTTATGCCAATATTTGGAATCAGTATCAATTCTTTAGGATATATTTTAGAGAACACGTTACTCAGAGCTATTAACCACCATAATTAATGTAACAAACATTCAAAAGAAAATTTGAAATATTTATTCATTGAAGAAAATAAACTTATCCAGAATCTAGTATCATTTTTCTTATTCCCAAAATTACAAGAGACAATTTTAAAGAGGTTTCAATTTTATTCACCTTCTTCAATAAACAGTAACTCTCACCATAACTAGTTAGAGATGAAAGAATCATGAAATGGATGCACAATATTGTAGATGGGTAGGATGGAGATAAACATAGTTTAATAATCTATGAGTATATTTTGGAAAGCCATGCTGACCTCAGGACCTATATAAAATGAAAACACTTCAGTGGTAACCTAACAATTTATCACACATACTGGGCCACAACATTTTTTGTTGGCTGTAAAATACCATGCATAATATACACTTTTTTTTTACTAAAGTTGAGATTGAAATTAGAGGCGTGTGTGTAATACAAAGTTTAGGTTTCAGCATTTAATTCCTTCTATTTTTATAAAGAAAAAAAACAGAATAAGGTGATAAAGTTTTATTGTGTTTTGTTTTTTTTAGATTGTTTTATTATTATTATTATTAAAAGAGATTTTATACAAGATGAAATATTTGTTTAAAATTCTGACACAAGGCCAGTAACTTTGGGGGAGGGTTTAAGCTGATTACATTGACCCCAGTTCTCAACTGGTACTTATTATATTGAGCTTGAAAGGATAAAAGGCAATTTGAACTCAGAATGTAAAGATGGATGAAATGTCACTAATCATTTTACCTGGCACAGTAATGATTCTTATTTCTTTATTGCCCACAAGGGGCTAAACATCGAGGGGACAAACAAGGACAGACAAAGGGATTAAGTCGATTACATCGACCCCAGTGCATAACTGGTACTTAATTTATCGACCTCGAAAGGACGAAAGGCAAAATTGACCTCGGAGGAATTTGAACTCAGAACGTAACGGCAGATGAAATATCGCTAAGCATTTCGCCTGGCGTGGTAATGTTTCTGCCAGCTCGCCAATTTCATAGGGCACAGTAATGATTCTGCCAGCTTGTCACCTTATATATATAAAATGAAATATTGATTTCAAATTTTGATATAAGGCCAACAAGTTTAGTGGAAGGGGCTAGTGGATTACATTTACACCAGTACTCAACTGGTACTTATTTTACCAACCCTGAAAGGATGGAAGGTAAAGTCAACCTTGGTGGAATACGAACTCAAAATGTAAAGATGAACAAAATACTGCTAAGCATTTTCTCAGCTTGGTAACGATTCTGCCAGCTTTCTGCCTTATATATAAAATGAAATACTAAATACTAATAAATTATAGTAGGTTATTAACTCATGAAACAGTTATGCAACACTGCATGTTATAGATGGATTATAGGTATTTTAAAAACAATTTAGGCACTATCTTCGAGATGCATACATGGTCCATTATTCATGGACTGTTACGGTAAGTCATCCTGCAAGAAACACTTAATACTTTGGGTAAATGTTTCAGTCTACAGATTAGATAGAGATATCTTCATTATAAATGACAGACAAAGGAAATACAATAAAACATTAAAAATTATCAATCAACCACATCATTCACTGATAAAACTGAGGAAATAGAGAAAAGACTATTTTAAATAGCTTTTAATAATTTACAGCTAAGGCTGTCTTTTCCCATCATTTGTAACAAGAGTATTAATTCTATTATGAATAATAAATATTATTTTCTGAAATTCATTTTAAATTGTACATTATGCAGGCTGGCTTTGATTGCTTCTCAAACCAAAGAAATCTATTCCAAATGCACTTATGATGAATCAGATATTTCAGAGAAATTTTGCAATTTATGATTTAATATACACTCCTCAAACAGAATAATCAATCATTTTATCTGAGATATGTTGAATAAATTATATTTTATGTCGTTTTAATAAATAAGTAGTTCATAACTATAACCTCAACATCAATTGAAATGTAGCACAATGAATGATTACTATATTCAATAAGGTTACACTGATTATATGCTGTTGTTTCAGTTTTCTGGCAACTTTACAACTCTCATTCTTTTCTCCTATCAATTTAAAACATCGCTATGATCATACAATAACAGTTAAATAGTTTTTGGTTTAAAACAAAAAGTGAACTGTCTTGATATATGTGCTATCATTGTTGCAAAAGAACATCCTTTACTCAAAAAACATTCTTTAAGCAAAATATTCCATTGATGACAGACTTTTCTACATGAAGTGACGGTCAACAGAAGAACCTGAGCCAATGATAGAAATTTTTGTGTTTGCTTGACCTACTAGACCAGTGGTCATCAACCATTTCTTTTTTTTTGCCTATGGACCTCTTTGATTCCTATTTTACTCTACTGGACCCCCATAGACATTTGATGTTTAAAAAATCCTGTTATATTTTTATAATTAAATATTATTAGGAATCATATAAAAAAATTGTTGAAAGATTTTGTGTATTGTAGGAGTATAACCAATTTATTGCACATAAACTTTAACAGTAAAATCTTATGTGTACCCCCAAGGGCCGTGTGGACTCCATTTGAGAACCACTATACAAAAATTAGCAGCCAAATCACCCTCTCATTGCTAACAAGGAACACATTGGTTAATGTAGTCCTTGACATGCAAAAAAGATGGGATGGTCACAACTGGAACATCATTGACCATAGGTCTGTTCAATTGGAGCTGACCTGAAGCTAAATAACAATCACAAAGGAGAAAGTTGTGACTTACGTTTTAGTTACAGTTTTATATATATCAATTTATAATACTTTTGGACTTTTCCAAGAAATATTTTTAGGTGAATGTAATTTTTGCTGCTGTCATATTACATCTGAAATCATTGTCACCATTGGCTTAACACCCACTTTTCTATGCTTGCATGGGTCAGGTAGGATTTGTTGAGGCAGATTTCTCACAGCTGGATGCTCTTCATATCACCAACCTTCACCTGTTTCCAAGCAAAATGATATTTTCCTCAGCTGTTTTGGGGCAGTATAGGAGATCATCAGGAAGAGAGTGTTTCTTGAGGAGTTCACTGCCAATTCGTACAATGTTGCTCCCTTCACTTTTCAGGACTGCATTAATATATTTATTTGTGCTGCTGTTGTTTAGCAGGTGCTGCCTGAGTGATACCACATGGCATTCAAAGGCCGTCTGAACTGATCTCAGGCCTCTGTCACCTCAATTTCTTCTTAGATAGAGCCTGTCAACATCACTGTTTTTGTGGAGGTTCCCAGTTGTCAGGATTTTGCAGGTTTTGATATCTATGGAGTAGATTTCTTCTACAGATCAATCAAGTATTCCAAATGTTGGGATCAGCACTGGTACTGCAAATGCATTGTAGGATATTGCTTTGTTGTAAGAGGAGAATTCCAACTGCCATATTTTGTTAAGTCTGGTGTAATATTCTCAAGCCATTCTATCTTGATTCAGAGTGCCTTCATAAGATACATTTTCGTCTATGCCTAGGTACTTGTAACATTCTTTGTGTGGAATAGGGGAGATAGAGAGACTATTGATGCAAAGGTTTTGGATTTGGGGGACTGACTTTCCTCGTTCTATAACCAAATATGAACATTTCTTCTGGTCAAATTCCATGCCTAGAATGTTATTAATTCCAGTTGTTTTTTGGCATTGTTAACACTTTTAGCAAAAATACTTTTAGCATAAATCTTCAGGTTGTCTACAAAGAAATTGTGTTGCATTGATATTTCTGGCAGTTGAAAATCCTAGCTGAAAATGTTATTAATTCCAGTTGTTTTTGGCATTGTTAACACTTTTAGCATAAATCTTCATGTTGTCTACAAAGAAATTGTGTTAGATTGATATTTCTGGCAGTTGAAAATCCTAGCATGTAACCATTTGTTTTCTGCAGTAGGAAAGATAATGGCTTCAGTGCCAAAATGAAAAGAAGTACAGAAAGACTATCTCCCTGGAATATTCCCTTTGTAATTCCTATACTTTTAGAAACAATTATTCTGTTCCCAGTTGCAAGGGTAAGAATAGTTGTCCATGTCTTTGTGAGTCTCTCTATAGCAACAATTAAAGTAGTAGGTCCCTTTGCCAGATGTAGGCACTTCAACAGCCATGAATGAGGGATAGAATCGAATGCCTTCTTATAGACAAGCCATACTGTCACAAGGTTTCTGCATTGTTTTCTTACTTCAGACAGTACAGTTTTGTTTATTAAAAGTTGTTTGGCACATCACCATACTCCCTTCTTTCCAGCAGTCTGCTCATCAGTCACAATGTTGTTTGACTCACAATTGGTCCTGGAGGAATTGGTTGAGACAACTTGTGAACAGTTTGTACATAATGTTTAGGCAAGCAATGAGCCCGTAATTTCCTGCCATCTCAGTGATTTCATTTTTGGCAACGAGATTTGTCCTTGCTGTAGCAAGCCAATGTGGTATATTAGTCTGACCTTCCAATTTCATGTCATTCGGTTTCTATAAAATGTCAGCTTCTTGTACGAACATCCAACTATTAGGTCCCTTCCCGGTGCCTTCCCATTCTGCAGTTTGCCTACTGCTATAGTGAAGGTTTCTGCATCAGTTTTGTATATTTTACTGTTAGTGTTGGTACAGTATTCTCTCTCACTTGTATTTAACCATGATGCATTCAGGTAGAAATCCCTCTTTTTGTTCCAAACTTTTGACCAGAATGATTGTAGATCTTCTTGAGAGGGAGCTTTCTTAATGGTAATATTTTCCTTCCTCATCTCTCTGTATAATGCTTGTGGGTTAGAAGCAAACTTGTGATTAATACTGGCTCACTTTAAAATTCGCTTGTGATAGCAGAGTTTCTCACACATCATCCTGAGTTCATGTTTTAAAGTGATTAGCTTTCCCTCAAGAGCTCTGTGTGAAGAGTTGCCATAAAGTTTCATTAATTTTTGTCTAAGGTAGAGTTGGTGAGGTGTAAACTCATTTTTCTCCTTACATTTTATTGTTGTAGTTAACCATTCAATATGGTGGCGCACATTGTTGATGTTTTCTTCAAGTTTTGTTTTCCATCTAGGTTGTTTCTGTTTAGTAATTTCATTACTTTGTTCACTGTAGATTTCTCCTAGGTGTTCTTTAAGAGTATTAGCTGCTGTATATACAAGAGTATTAATATTCCAGTATGTATGTATGTATGTATGTATGTATGTATGTATGTATGTATGTATGTATGTATGTATGTATGTATGTGTGCATGTGTGTATATATGTGTATATATGCGTGTGTATATATATATATATACATGTATGTATACGTTCGTATATGTAAGTATACTGTATGTTTATATATATATATTTGTATTTATGTGCTTGAGTATATTCCACCGATGAAGGCAAAGCATTTATTATGCAAAGCCAGAAATCCGGGATCTGGAATTATCCAGTTATTTTTACTAGTTTATTTTGTCTTCGTCTTCGCTCTTTTGTGCTATATGAACATTTATTGTGGTTTAGAGTCAAGATTTGACTGCTATTTTTCAGCGTGGCGATATCTCTTAGATACCCTGTATTATAATTTTAAATAATTTGTTACCTTTGAAGGTTTTTATTCCCATGCTGGCCACTTGATAAAATCAATATTTAAATTATCGATCTTATCCTTATTTATATAAATATATATATATATATATATATATATATATATATATATATATATACATACACACACGTATACAATTGGCTTCTTTCATTTTCTATTATCTACCAAATTTACTCTCACTAGGTCAGCCCATGGCTATAGTAGCAGACATTTGCCCAAGGTGTCACACAGTGAGACTGAACCTAAAACCAGATGTTTGGGAAACAAACTTCTTAACCACTCTGCTAATGCCTATAAGTCTTCAGATTTTGATTGATGGACTTTTAAGATTTTAAGTTTCTTCATGTTATTTTGTTTTTCTTTTTTTCAACAAGTGTACACTGATACACATCATAGAAAAAAATTGTTGAGGATTTGTGATTAATTAGCATATGTCAAGCCTATAATAAACTGAATTTATGAGTAATGATTGTAATACCTCTGCAGGCCTGTCAACTCTAAAACAACCAAACAACTGAAGAACAGCTTTCAATATTTCCAATATTGGTGAGCTGGTAGAATCATTAGCACGCCAGACAAAATGCTTAGCGGCATTTCATCCATGCTTATGTTTTGAGTTCAAATTCCAATAAGGTTGACTTTACCTTTCATCCTTTCAAGGTCAATATATAACTTCAGGCCTTTTGCCTATCATAGAAACGAATGTTTATATTGAATAAGGTGGTGAGCTGTCAGAAGTGTTAGCATGCTCCGCAAAATGTTTAGTGGTATTTCATCTGTCTTCACTTTTGAGTTCAGACTCTACTGCGGCTGACTTTACCTTTCATCCTTTTGAGGTCGATAAAATAAGTATCAGTTGAAGACTGGGGTCGGTGTAATCGACTCACACCCTCCCCTGAACTTGCTGGCCTGGTGCCAGAAATTGACCCCAATATTTCCAATATGTAATATTTGAGATGGCATTTTGGAACATGAAAAAATCATGGACCAAGAAGAGGGATTCTTTATTTCAGTTGCTCAAATTGTTAGAAATAATTATCAAACATTCTTCAAATTACTCCTCTGTCCCATCTGCATAAGGTTACTAGAGGTTAAAAGATTAAAAATAATCTACATTATTTACATTTGATGGATATTTGTCCTTATCTTGTTTGTTGTTAACACAACCTTTTGGCTGACATACCCTCCAGCCTTCATCAGGTGTCTTGGGGAAATTTCAAACCTGGGTTTTCATTTCTAAGTTATTTTTCGATGTTGTTGTTGTTGTTATTATTATTATTATTATTATTATTATTATCATTATTATTATTATTCAGGTCACTGCCTGCAATCGAACTCGGAATCTTGGAGTTAGTAGCCTGCGCTCTTAACTCCAAGATTTCGAGTTCGATTCAAGGCAGTGACCTGAATAATAATAACAATAATAATAATAATATCGAAAAATACCTTAGAAATGAGAACTCAGGTTTGAAATTTCCCTAAGACACCTGATGAAGGCTGGAGGGCATGTCAGCCAAAACGTGTTAACAACAAACAAGGACAAATATCCGTCAAATGTAAATAACGTAAATAATGTACATAATTCATCATCTCTTAAATATAGAACTGTATTAAAAATAATCTGTTACTATATTGCATAATCAAATTATAGATTTCAGTACTAAAAATCATAAATAAGTGCTAGCTAGAAGATTTTGTATTAATAAAATTATGTCTTTTGTACAATGATAATAAAACTGGAAATCACATCACCAGATATTTCCAACCATTATGTAAGCTACGTAGTCTGTCTGTCTGTCTCTCTTACACACATGCACTACTGTTTTTACTTTATCCTCTAAAAATTAGGAGAATGTTAAGCATGTTTGTGTTGGCATTTGTTGTGGTCGATATCAACATGTTCCAAATATTGTAGTTGATGTTTAAACCCCCCTTTAAGTTAACTTTGGCCAAAGATATTCCACCATGACTATCTTATCTACTTGTACATCTTGGACTACACTATCCACTGTGTATTCTTTACCCTTTAGCATTCAGATTATACTGCCAAATGTGATGCTTTTTCATTCAAATTATTTTTAATTAATCTTGCATTATCTCATAGTTTTGAAACTTTGATGATATGATTGTATATTTTATAATGGCTTTGAAAGGTAGGCATGGTAGGCTGAATCTGTGTGGTTAGAACATAAAACAGGTAGTATATTTGGGCTGGATATGGTAAGTTTAAATGCTAAAGGATAATGAGATGGTAGGGAGTAATCTGAAGGTGGTTTCTCTGCTATTTTAGAATATAAGTAAGGGTTTTATACTTCCTTGTTGATGCCTGTAGTTTTCAGTGAAAAAATATCACATAAAATAGCAGAATGGGTCTGATAGCTCAATTTTGGAAGAGTTCTGTTCACAAAGTTCTCTTGTGATTAGATACATTTGAACTCAACAAAGCAAAATCAAAAGCTATGTAGCATTATCAAAGATAATGGCAACATCTCCATAACTTAGCAGTTACAAACAAAAAAAAACTCCCAGGGTTGATTCATTCAACTAAAATTCTTCAAGGCAGTATCCCAGCATGGTCACAGTCTAATGAGTGAAACAAGTAAACGATAAAAGATATTGTCCCTCATTATATAACTGGCTTATGTAATGATGAAGACAAACAGAACAATATGCTCTAGTTATTATTGATATATTGACAGAATCTGAACCAACAATCTTTGATTTTAAGTCATTTTGATAAACTCATAATAAGTAAGTCTAGAGGTACCTATATCACCAGGTTGATTTAAGGATCGCTTTATAACATGTCTATGGTTGAACAGTTAAAATATACAGTAACTGCACATCAAAATGTTTATCATGTATATAAGCTCCAAGATGTGACACAAATACACAATAACAAAGAAGTTAGATAATTAATGACATATATTTATAATTTAACATTGATTCAACCATCACTTATTGCATTAATCTTAATAAATCTAATATCTTTCAAAATTCTGATTAATTTCTTTGATCAAAATATCATGCCTACTTTACATAAAATCTTCATCATCTCCACTCTGTCATTATTTTGCTTATTAACATAATATTAATGATATGGTATTTTTATTGTCAGACAGAATTTCTATTAAAGAATGAGGTAATTATTAGTTGCAGCCATTTCAATTACGTTGCCAATATCTTAGAGAAATCTAAGGTGGTGGGTGAGCTGGCAGAATTGTTAGTACACCGGGCGAAATACTTACCAGTATTTCATCCATCTTTACATTCTGTGTTCAATATACTGCCAAAGTTAATTTTGCCTTTCATCCTTTCTGGGTTGATAACATAAGTACCAGCTGAACACTGAGAATCGATGTAACTGGCTTATCCCTTACCCAAACCTACTGGCCTTGTACCAAAATCTAAAACAAATATCTTTGAGAAAGCTGTGAATGTCACACAGTCTTTTCTATATCTCCTTTATTTGTTTGGGAGTTTTGTGTCCCTCGAAGATATTGTTTTATTTTTGCAATCATTTATATTCATTTATTTACTTGTAGTGCTGACTGGTTTGCTTACCAATACTTCACTGTTTCAAATTGAATCTTTGAAGTTCAGATATTACCAAATTTGATTTAACTTTTCATCTTTTATTTATACGTGTCTACAGTCCATATGTAGGAGGAAGTCACAGCTTAGCAGTATTTCATCTGCCATTACATTCTGAGGTCAACTTTGCCTTTCATCCTTTCAGGGTCAATAAATTAAATACCAGTTACACACTGGGGTCGATGTAATCGACTTAATCCCTTTGTCTGTCCTTGTTTGTCCCCTCCATGTTTAGCCCCTTGTGGGCAATAAAGAAATAAGATTGCATCCAGACCACTGCAAAGCAATTTTGAGAAAACCAGAGTAACCATAGAAGATGAGAGACACCAAAGAAGGAGAGATTCTTCATCATGACTCCTATCTCTTTGAAGCCAACGTATTTACCCCCTAGTGCCCTAGTATGCCAGAGCTTGTCATTCTAGGACTGGTTTACATAGTCACTAGGGTATAAAAAAAACCTTCTTGAGTCATGCCAACTAATAAGGGCCAGCTTCCTGGTTTCCATGGCATATAAATTCCTCACCTGCACACAGCACTGGATTATTCATTTGCCAGCTGAGTGGACTGGAGCATTGTGGAATGAAATGTTTTGCTCAAAATCCACAATCTTACATACATATATATATATACACCCTAATCACTAAGCCATGTGCCTCCACTAGCCACTTAGGGGCTGCCTTGTCACTCTTCAGACACAAAGAACTGCCATTAACATCATGAGTGTGTGTGTGTGTGTGTGAGTGTGTGTGTGTGTGTGTGTGTGTGTGTGTATGCAAGTCTGTGTGTGTTTGTCCCACCACCACTGATTGACAACTGGTTTTGGCATGTTTATATACCTGTAACCTAACAGCTTAGCAAATGAGACTGATATATGTCTGCATGTATGAGTATGACATTAGAAAATAAATGATATAATCATTTGAATAAGCAGAATTGTTTAGGAGAAGTAATTTTGAAATAGACTGTTATAATACCATCATTCGCCGATCTTCTCTCGTTGCTTTTACTAGTTTCTGCATCTCTTTCAAAGCCTCTCCAGAGAGAAGAGTATTCTTCTTGATACCCTGTTGATTAAAGTGTATAAATTTAGAAAAAATCTTTTCTGAAACCAAAAACAGAAACAAAATGCAATACAAATTGTCCAGTCTTTGAACAGTTGATACTTTAGTGATGGAACACAATTGGCATAAACACTTTCCCCACTCTCCTAACAGACACAAAGAGAAGTATGCTTACACACTTTGGGAGAGAGGGAGTGGGAGAGGGAGATTAGGAAGGGAGGGAGGGATTGAAACATAAAACGTCTGATGTCTAATAAGTCAGTATCGATTCAACCAATGCCAAATAGGGAGTGGCAAAAAGGCTGTGCCAAAACGTCTCATACCTTCTTTACCAAGTATCAAATCTCTCCAACAGGATAACTACACACCACCACCAAGATAACAATATGCTGCCAGAGAAGCATAAACAATGTGATGGGGTGGGGTGGGGAGGAAGTGAGGTGGGGATGGGAGGCTAGGAATGTAATGAATGATACTGACAAGCTGAGTCGTTATTTAATACAGTAGAAAAAGATAAAGAGAATAACATAAACAGAATATGGATTGATTACTAAAAAGATTTTGACAGCATCTCATTCTCAAAGACATTGGAGACACTGTACATAAACAAAAGCTATCTCCATACTACGGCTGTATAAACACATCATCATATCAAAATTAAAAACATCAACAACACTACAAATTAATAAACAGATTATAAAATCAATCTCCATAAGAAGAAAAAATCTTATTTTTCTAGGCGATTCCTTATTTTCTCTACTTCCATCTTGAAACTTACAAAGAGATCAAACTGCTATTGTTTAAATTTTTCTTTTAAAATTTAATTAATTAGTCAAAGGAGTGATGGTTAATCCCCATGGCTTTTGTAAGCTCCTTTAGATAGCTGAGATTAATGATAAGAGAATGAGAGATGATTAAAGGAGAACTGGATTCATTGAGTAGGTTTGGATGGCGGTAGTATGCAGACTGTCGGTTCTAAAGAGCAGATGATTAAGTTTCTGTGGAAGAGTCAAAGAGAATAAGCTCATCACCATCATTTATCGTACACTTTTCCATTTTTGCATGGATCAGATGGACATTAATGAGGCAGCTTTTCTACAGCTGGATGCCCTTCCAGTCACCAACTGTCACTTGTTTCCAAACAGGTAATACTTACTTCCCTATGGCCAGATATATTTTTCATGGGGAAAAAGGAAACAAACAAAATTGTTTGTATGATAGTATTCCCATTTATAATTATCACATGATCAGAGTAAATAAACTTTGTGTTAATAATCCAGGGAAAGAAGCATGCTGCAGAGTAAAACCAGTCAAATGGCCTTCTTTTAAATGAAGTCTACAATGTTTGTGTGTAATAGCAGAGTTGACTGAAATAAATGAGAATTGTTTTCATATAAATCACACTTGAGCTTAATACAAGATCAGCAATTGATAAGTCTTAAAAGCGTTTTCTGGTTTGAAGAGGAAGTCTATTCTTTGGGATGCAGGCTTGGTAATATTATATATGGCAGACAAGAGAGATTTCAGGCCACATATACTTGAAAGTAGCCTGTGCTTTCCCAATAGTTGTCTTTCTTGTGTTGTGACGGTGAGTATATGTCTTTCAGTTGGTAATGAAAACAGTAATTTTTAATGAACTGATACAGCACATCAGCAACTAAACTATTTCTAGGTTCAAGAGTTAACAGCTTTGAAAGATGTTCCAACTATGATCATCCTATCCTTTTCAATAACTGAAACTGCATTGGATATAATGAATAATTTATTTAAGGTCATTAAAATGTGATTTGAGGGAGATTGGGTTGCAATTTCTTGCAGGTTAAGTGAATACATAAGTTCTCTTATGGTAGTTTGTATGGGACTACTTTTTAGTTCTTTGGTTATGCAAGGGCTGTACCTAGATGGTTGATTTGAGTTCCTTTCTAAGCTGTCTCAGATGAGTTAGAAATAAAACACATGTACTGCTAAGAGTATTCAGCTTAAAACCAACAGAACTCTTACCAATTATCTGACTTTGAAATAGGAGATGGTTTCAGAGGACAGACAAATGCAGAAATAGTAATGGCTGGATTTAGTAAGGAGAAAAGGACAAGTGTATTTGAAGTTTCAGTGTGCTCATCAAGAAAAAGAGTATATGAGGATACAATCTTATGTAGACAATTCAAACTAGCAAATAATTCAGCCCCTGTGCCAATAGTAAGGGTGTAAGGAAGAGATTGGGGAATAAGAGGAGTTGTGTGTATTAAAGCCAGTGATGATGAACTAAGAGAAAGAAGAGGCATGACAGATAACATCAGTGTGGGAGGAGAGACAGTCGAACAACTGTTAGTAGTTAAAGGAGTGAGAAGAGCAGTGGAATTAGAAGAACGAGGAAGAGAGACTTTGAATCAGAGTAATTGGAAGGTTTTATTGATTTCAGATAAAAAAGGTAAAGTATAAATAAAGAGTGAACCCTGAACAAAAGAGAAGTGTTAGAGGTAAAAAAATAAGAGAAAAAAGACATTTCAGAGAATAAGATGGGACATTAACAGAATATGGTGGGCAGTATTATGACGAGGTTAAAATCCATGTTGGAGTAGAGGAGGGTGAATTGTCTTGCAGAATAATTCTTGCTCCTTGTACATAGATTTTATTTTAGAGTGTGTGTGTGTGTGTATGTATATATGTATGTGTATGTGTGTGTGTGTGTGTGTGTGTGTGTGTGTGTGTGTGTGTGTATCTATTTATGTGTGTGTGTATCTATTTATGTGTGTGTCATCATCATAATCATCATCATCATCGTTTAACGTCCGCTTTCCATGCTAGCATGGGTTGGACGATTTGACTGAGGACTGGTGAAACCGGATGGCAACACCAGGCTCCAATCTAATTTGGCAGATTTTCTACAGCTGGATGCCCTTCCTAACGCCAACCACTCAGAGAGTGTAGTGGGTGCTTTTACGTGTCACCCGCACGAAAACGGCCACGCTCGAAATAGTGTCTTTTATGTGCCACCCGCACAAGCCAGTCCAGGGGCACTGGCAACGATCTCACTCGAAAATCCTACGGGAGCCAGTCAGGCGGTACTGGCAACGGCCACGCTCAAAATGGTGCATCTCATGTGCCACCCGCACAAGAGCCAGTCCAGGGGCACTGGCAACGATCTTACTTGGCTTGCCGGGTCTTCTCACGCACAGCACATGTATATATGTATGTGTGTGCATATGTATATATATATGTATGTTTGTGTGTGTATGTATATATGTGTGTGCATGTGCATGTGTATGTGTATGTGTGAGTGTGTGTGTGTAGGAGAAGAACAGAAAATAAGAACTCAGTGGGTTTTACCAGATTTATGTTTGATTCTTATGTAGCCAGCTGCAAGATGAGCAAATCATAAACTATCTGTAAAGATGGTTTGAAATTATACGAAGTCTGATCAGAAAGTATCAAGGCTTGTGCTATAAAAAGAAAACTACAACACAGATCAATTCAGAGTTTATTCTCCTTCGAAGTAGTCCCCTTCTGAAACCATACAATTTATCTACCATCATTTCCATAGTGACCAAGATGCTGAAAATATTCAGTGACGTAGGACATGCACTGGTTATTTGTATAATTACACAAGTAGTGTAGAGAGAGATATTCTTTTCTACTCGAGGCACACGGCCTGAAATTTTTGGGGAGGGGCCAGTCGACTAGATTGATCTCAGGACGCAACTGGTGTTTAATTTATCGAGCCCAAAATGATGAAAGGCAAAGTCGACCTTGATGGAATTTGAACTCAGAACGTAAAGACAGACGAAATACCGCGAAGCTAATGTTTCTGCCAGTTCACCGCCTTAGTGTAGAGAGAGCTATTGCCCCAATGATTGGCCAAGTAATAGTGTCAGCAGCCGCTACAAGGGTAAAGGGGGTGTTTTAAAAAAGGAATAAAGTGATGGAAGTTATTAATATAGCACAGAGAGGTCAGTCTAATCAGGGAGAGGACTAACCTAGATGTGATATTGTTTCAGTTAGTATCAGGGCATGGATACACTGTTGCCTTTGATTTGTTTTTTTTTTAACTGTAGCATCCATTGGAAATCTTAGACAAGAACAAACCATTAGATCTATTACTCAATGATTTGGAGAAAGATTTTAGCAGGGTGTCATGCATCATAGTCTGGTGGTTACTAAGAAAACTGGGGGTAAATGAATATGGGTCCCATGCAAGCCATGGAGAATGGTGTTCCCAACAAAATATGAGTTAACAAAGTCCAGTGGGAATTTAGTATGCAGATAGATGCCCATTAGGGTCCAGTTCTCAGTTGCTTCTTGTTTACTATATTCTCCTGGGTATAATAAAGACATTGACTCTGTGGAAACTTCTGTATGGTCTAGTACTTATTGCTGGATCTATCCAAAGAGCCAAATATGGAAGCATCTAAAGCTAAGGAACCCAAAGTTCAATTTAGCAAGAACAAAAGTTTTAGTTTGCAAAGAAAGAAACCAAACACTAATATCCTTTTGTACTCTAAGCACAAGGCCCGAAATTTTGGGAGAGGGGGGGGGGGCTAGTCAATTAGATCGACCCTACTTTGCGACTGGTACTTAATTTATTGACCCCAAAAGGATGAAAAACAAAGTCAACCTTGGTGGAATTTGAACTCAGAACATAAAGACAGACAAAATACTGCTAAGCATTTTGCCCAGCATGCTAACATTTCTGGTTATATGAAAGACTTCATTTCATAAGGCCCAAATGTTTGGTGGGGAGGGCAGTTGATTAGATCGACCATAGTATGCAACTGGTACTTAATTTATTGACCCCAAAAGAGGATTTCTTTATTACCCACAAGGGGCTAAACATAGAGGGAACAAACAAGGACAGACAAAGGGATTAAGTCAATTACATCGACCCCAGTGTGTAACTGGTACTTAATTTATCGACCCCGAAAGGATGAAAGGCAAAGTTGACCTCGGCGGAATTTGAATTTAGAATGTAATGGCAGACAAAATACTGCTAAACATTTCGCCCGGCATGTTAACATTTCTGACAGCTTGATGCCTTAACTAAAAACTAATATCAACAGGAAAATGGTGCTATATTTGAAATGCCAAAGGAGAGTAGTAATTAATTTTAAATGATATACTAAATGCAAGCAATAGGTATTCCAAAGGCACAGTGGGTCTGAGGCAAGCTGACACAAAAGGATTTCATTTACAATGGATATATACAGAAGTAGTTAACAGTAACGACACTCATGAAATGAAGTCTTTCATATAACCAGAAAAGATGGCTTGAAATAGTTGATAGCTTCTGTAACCTAAATAACCTAATTCAATAGAAAAGATGAGTGGTGTGTAAGCATAGTAATCAAAATAACCGAGTGGAAAAATTTTCAGTGAATTATTACCTCTGCTGGCAAGAAAGGGATTTTTTTTTCTGAGAAAAAAGTGAATTCTATGTTTGTGCAATAAAGTGTTGTGCTGTATAGTTGCAAAATATGGGAGCTGAAAGTTGAGATTCTGCAGAAGTTCTGATAGACATGTAATACCTATATAACAGAGCACAAGTAAATGTACTGAGAAAAAAAATGGATCTTAGAAGTATTAGCCATACTGAAAATGAGAGAAGATGGCATTGGTATGGACATGTGGAGTATATAACAAATGATAGTTGGGTAAAAGCATGCTGAATGATGCTAAAGGAAAGAACCTGTGAAACAGAAATTCCAAAAAATACATGGGAAAAGGTAATGAAGTCTGATTGCAGAATGGTAACAGGGACCATGACAGCTGTGAGACATTGTGTTAAAATGGCCCTGTCAGAATCCATACCAACATGGAAAAGTATATGTAAAAACTGATGATGAGGATATAAATGTTTTGAATATGAAATATATTACCAACCTTTGATAGTGGTCTTGAAATAGAGCCAGATCTTTTCTTTGCATCTTCCACTGGAAAGAACAAAAATTGAATTTGTTGAAAACTTTAGATCAGATTGGAGAGAGAGTAATAGAGGGAGGGTTAGTGCACAGCAAAGCAGACATTACTAGCGACCAAAAAGTACCATAAAACATGACTAAAATACCAATCACAATATTGTGATATATCACAATGTCAATATTGCACTAATCAAAACTTCTCATTAATCACTTTAGATTCACCCAACTCATTAGTTTCTCCTCTTCCTATAACTCATATTGTTTACCTCATTCCCAATCACACAGGCTTCACACTAATCCCCTAACCGATCAATCCTTTCCACTGGATATGCATCCCACTGGAATTTCTTTCTTGCTCTTGTTTTTTTCTGTTGTTATCAGCCAGTATTTGTTCAAGATGAATGTCAGTCTCATCCACCTCATGGAAGGTCATTTGAAGGTCAAGGACACATCCTCTTCCTCCTAACTTAACTATTAAAGAAAATTCCTTTTTCTTTCTTTCTTTCTAATTATATAAATACCTTGTGTCCAGGGTGTAATGCTTTATTAAATTTTAAGACACAATAATGCCATCACTGTGACTACTACTATATACTCTGCTCACTGCTAAAGTGCTTCTATGATGAACACTGCCAACATTGTAATTTATTTATTTTATATCAATCATTGTAAACAATAGCATTATTGGTTACAGGTTTCTAATCAGCTCATCACTGGTTCACTGCTTTACTATATGCCTTATCTATAATTTAATCAAAAGTAACCGTACCATAACAGTAATGAGGTAAATTGGCAAAATCATTAAATATCTTGTATTATTCCTTTTGGTTGTCTGTGTTGCAGTTTCATATCCTACCAAATCACCTCTTGTATTTTCACAAACCACGTCTCGTTTCTCTCTAAGATGCAAATTTCTCAACCTCTATCCGCAATCCATCTCCATTATCCAGGATAGGTTCCCTGCTCAAATTTCTCTCCAAAAGGAGAGTATACCTGGACTCCACTTACATTGTCCCTCATCTGTCTCACCTGGATTTCAGCAATAATGCATTCCAGTTTCTCTTTTTCAAATTCTTCCTCTCTCATTCCCCCAAATACATCTGCTCCGTCTATCACTTTCCTAATTCACTCCTCTTCCTCAGTCAACTAATTCCTCATTACTTTCACTTCTAACATCTCTCTCTTTCTCTCTTCCCCCTCTCTCTCTTTCTCTCTTCCCCCCTCTCTCTCTTTTCAGTGACCAGTAGCATGACTTCTGCTGAGCCAAATCCACTGATGACCTACTCTCTTATGTCATTCTCCTCTTATATAATTCTTGCAGATAATGGCTTGCAACAGCTTAAATG